>NC_089842.1:173074429-173376512 GCF_035609145.1 Eleutherodactylus coqui
TCTATCAGTTTAGAGAACACCACACTCTTCTATGCCATGTAAATAAGGAAGCCCTGGCCATGCTGCTTTACAGGAGGCTCCTGATCATTATTCCTGAGCGATCTGACTCCAACCAGACTCTTCCTGTGAACGGAGCGTACACTTGTCTGTGCAGGTCATATACTCAAATTGATAGCCGAGTATAGCAAGTAACTGCTACATGGACAATTAGAAAGCAGACTGGGTCTAAATAATATCCAGTCAAATATATATTATATTATGTCCTAGTGACTGCAGGTAACTAAACCAGTCTAGTAATAAATGTATAATTAAAAATTTTTTTTTTAAATTTTCACTAAACGGAATTTGAAAAAAAAATGGTTTTCAAAGCCCAGAAGAAAATCAGGGATTATGATGTAAAGCATAATTTGATTGTGCTTCTTTGCTGCGGTTTTATGAAGGGTTGGCAAAAAGTGCTGGCAAAGAAAGCAACAAATCTGTTACGTATGAAAAACAATCTGGGCTGTATCTACACTATCCTACCAAGTATTTGGACACCTCACCAAGAATCGTGATGGCTTTGTGTTGGGCGGCTTGTTTACGGTGGTATAACCCGTATATCCAGTAGTGTGCGGTTCCCATCGTACGCTGCTGACACTGACTTTGATTCCACTTGCAGATTCCCAGTGCGCTCCTGGATGGTGGACCAGCCCCTCCCAGCTGTCGTTTGTCCGTTTCGGTTACTATTTGGGTGGTCCGGTTACTGGTTTGTGCATGGTGCAGCCCTTGCTCCTCCACATTATGATCATCTAACTTACAGTTGATATGGGTTTTAGCGGAAATGTCAGGAACCAATAGTCTACTAATGTGATCGCCAACAATGATACTGCGTGTAACTCTGTAAGATCCCTGGAACGTGGCAAGTTAAGGAAAATGAACTATTGCTGACACCTCCAAGAGTCTGCATCTTAAAGGGGTTCTGTCAGAGAGAAAAAAAAACAACAAAAAAAAAAACAAAAACATTTTCTCCTTGCTGATCTTCTCCTGGCTCCTCCAGTCCCCCGGTCACTTCACCTCCAGCTGTCCGGATCTTCCCTCCTCCTGTTATATAGCATACATTCACAGGTTTTCTGCTTCCTGTAGGTCCATATACGGTACATCACTAGTGACGTAGCGTTCACTGCCTAGCAGGGAATGCCGAATCCTAGTGATGTAGCGTACATGGACCTACAGGAAGCAGAAAGCCTGTGAATGTATGCTATATAACAAGAAGAAAAGGATCTGGCTGACTGGAGGGGACATGACCTGGGGACTGGAGGAGCCAGGAGTGTGGTGAAGATTTGGCAAGAAGGCTGCCTAGGGTGGAATAGGCAAGTATTGAATTTTTTTATGACAGAACCCCTATAACCTATTAGTAATGGAGATTTTTAGTTTTTTTTTTCTATTTTCGCCCCCCCCCCCCCTAAAAAAATGTTAACTTTATTTCTTTATACATCGACGTAGCAGTATGAGGGCTTTTTTTTTGTGGGACAAGTTGTATTTTTCAATGGTACTATTTAATATACCATGTGTGCGAGGGTTCATTTTGTGCGGGACGTCCTGTAGTTTCCATTGGTACCATTTTTAACTACATATGTCTTTCTGATCGCTTTTTATTAAACTTTTTCTTGGAGACATGCTGACCAAAAAAACGCATTACTGGCATTATTTATTTTTTTCCCGGATGACATTCACCGTGCATGGTAAATATTGCATTACTTTGCCAGTTTGGACTTTTACGGACGCAGCGATACCAAATATGTATTTCTGTTTTATTATTTAGATTATTTTATTGTAAATATGGCAAAAGGAGGGGGGGGGGGTCTTTGAACTTTTAGTACTTTCTTTTTTAATAATTAGTAAAAAAAAAAACTTTATTGTTCTTATTTTTACATTCTCTTTTAGACCTCCTGGGGGACCACAACCAGCGAAGCTTTGATCGCTCCTGCAGTATGATGTAATGTCATAGCATTACATCATACTGCAACCTGACAGGCAGCCTATCAAGCCACCCCACAGGGTTGGCTTGATAGGCATACTGCCAAGACACCCCTGGGGTCTTTCAGAAGGCCCCCAGCTGCCATGACACCCACATGGCTCGCTGCGATCTCATCGCAGGGGGGCGCTATGGGATCCCCGATCACGGGGGATTTAAATGCCACTGTTGGAATTGTTCTACTGATTGGGCCATCCAAATACTGTTGGTCGGATAGTGTATAACCTGTTCATGAAGTGTATAGCCTGTTCATATATGAAGAGTTAATGTAATTACATATGAGACGGTAGGGTAGCAGGCAGGGAGGACTGAATTTGGGCATTAAGGAGCCTTAAGTAAGGTGGTTAACTAAGGGCCCAATGACCATTATAACCCGAGGGCCCGGACTACTCTGTACGTCTCTGCAAATGCGTATCACAATGCAGATGCACGTGTCAACTACCAAGTAAGGGAGCTGGAATAAATCCTCCACAGTGCCACCTATTGAAAGGCAGCATTCCTTCAAGTCAAAGTCAGACTTTTTATAGTATATAGTTGCTCTCCCTAAGGAGAAAAGAGCGTTTCTGACCCTCAACTACCAAGGACACTGTAATAACCGTTATTGGAGGTTCTTCCACCTTGAAAAACCAGCATCAATGATGCCAAGATAACTGAGAAGATTCCGAATAGAAAATTAAAAGTTTCACATGCGAAAGCAATTCAGGGACCTTAAGCCTAAGGCCTGCGTCATATGGGCGTATGTGTATTTGTGCACGCATCTGCGGAACGAACAATTTTTTTTTCTGCGTGCACACTGGCCTATTTTGCTGTACTTCTTCATTGTGCAAGGCATATGCATTTGCATACAGCACAAAAAATATGCACTGATTGAAATGGCTAATTAGTCTGAGTTCCAGATGTGTTCTTTTTCATCTGCACAATTACAGTGTGCACACATAGTTTCACACATTGACTACTATAGGGTCATTTAGTGCACAAAAGCGAGGGAAAATACAACATGCTGCATTTTTTTTTTGCGAAGCCAAAACGTGCAGAAAAAATGAAATAGAACTCATGAACTCAATGGATTCTATTCTCAGCGTATTGCGCATGCAAAATTTGCATGTGCAAATATGCACACAAATACACCCATGCGACCCCGGACTAAAGCCTTTTTATAGGGGAGACTGTGTAAGAAACCGCGTCATTGAGCGACAGCATATCCACATTCCTGCACCAAATGATGTAAGTACATTAACTGAGTAACATGCAGTAAAATATTCAGCACTGCAAACCCCAGACGACATCAATAACACTGCGCCAAGGTACTTATAGTGGCTTCTAGGTGCATCAGGGCGCTACGCAGAATACAACATTGTCTTAATGAGATGAAGAGCGCGGCTCTGAATGTTAAACACTTGATGTCCTTAGATAGCGTGCCTGAACTGCAGTGTTACTAATGTAGCCATGTGATAACAAGAGGCCAATTCCTAAAAGGTGAGCACAGCGGTGATGCCATTATGTAAAGAACTTGTAGATAGACATGTCTCCACCGTCGCCAACCCAAAGTATATTATCTACAATTTGGCAACATATAATTTGTGTTAAAAGGGGTTTACTACTGACGTCCAATAAAGTAGCTGTGGCGCTAGAATGCTCTACGTAACTTTTTACAGTCAGCTGCATAGACAGCCATTGACCCTTACCGATCACACACTGGTGACCTATGCCATCAATGCGCCACCAATGCGTACCAAGATTTCAGGTTATTCCCTATCCACTGGATAAGGCATAACTTGCTGATTGGCGGGGGTCTGCCGATCTGGAGAACAGGACTCCTGTGCTCCACTCTCCTGTCACTGCGGAGGTCGCTTCTCTCTGCTGGACGGAGCGTTGGTCGAGCATGCGCAGTCAGCGCTCCATTTAGATCAATGGGGATGATGGAAATAGCAGAATGGCATCAACTCGGCTATCTCAGCAGCCCAATTAAAAGTGAATGGTGCGCTAGTGTGACTAACGCTCCATTCAGTCTCCTCCTTACTGTCGGGGTTGCAGTGACCTCACAGTGAGAAGGACAGGGGACACGAGACCCCCATTCTCAAGATCGTTGGGGGTCTCAATGGTGAGACTCCCACCGATCAAAAAGTTATCCCCTGTGGATATGGCAAAACGTGAAAGCTTGCTACAACCCCTTTAAATAAATGGACAATTTTACCAAAACCAATTACAGGTAATTTCACCATGACCTTCAAAATCACTATGGAGGCAGGCAATTTAAAATATTGGGTCACCCTTAGGGTGAACACCCACTGGTGATCCGTTATCCTTGCGATGCAAGAGTGAATGAAAACGCATGATAATAAAACCAATGATTTTGTCGGCTGGGTGCTGCCTCTGATTGGCCACAGCGCTCAACCAATCAGAGGCAGCGCTTTCTCAATCCCTAGCCTCTAGAACACAGAAGAAGACTGCCAGGGCCGGAGAGAAGAGCTGGACGGTTCTTCTAGGTGAAGGAATCCCCTACCATAGCTGTCACAGCTGTGGCAGGGGAGCGCAATGTACTCCTAAGTTTTCAATGGGGTCGCCGCGGGCGCCTTTGAAAACCATGGGTGATATCGCATATTTTTCTTTGCGATGCAAGGTTACAGTGAAAACATCGCTGATGAGAATGAAACCATTGAAAATAATTTCTTTCATTGTCATGAGTTTTCACTCACTCTCGCATCACAAGGATAACAGATCGCCAGTGGGTGTTCACCCTTAGAGAACAGATTAACTTCTCTCCTGGAAGCCAATCCAGCTACTGGGAAAAAGTAAAATATGGAGAGAAGCCTAGCCACAGGCACGTGAATCGCCCTTTTCACAGTCTAGGAGACAAATAAATGACTTATTTCTCCATCAGAATAGTCAAATATTTTGCTTATTTTATCTCTAGCTTACGATGGTAACAGCGCTACTTACCACCAGCTCTGCAAACATAACATCAAGCTCCTCAGCTGCGGGGATGGGCAATGCTGGCTCCATTGACTGCAGCGCAAAATTGCTGTCATTTCGTAACCGGTATGTGATCTCTGGGTGCTCATTGCTTCGAAAACAGCAGAAGATGAAGGAGATTCCACGGTTACTCCTTTTCCTCGGAGCCATGGCTGAGGGTCTTAAGAGTCACTCCTTCCTAAGAAATCCTGTGGAAAAAAAGATTGTATGTTATTATTGTAAAACTGCCAGATCAGAGCGTTTTCATTTATGACAATATTTCAGATTTTATCATTAGTGCAACACGTTTTGTGACGAAACTGCATTACACTGTGACACATGCGGGTTTCACGTGTGTGAAAGGAATAAGGAAAATAGAAACCGGATTGCACATTGCAAATACAATACAATTTTATTTTACTCCAATAGGAAATAGCGCTCACCCCCCAAAAAATAATAGGACATAATGCTGCTTTTCTATCTTGAGAAAATCACCCATGTAAATAGACCCATTGCAAATAATGGATTCTATTTTCGTGAGAGCTTTGCACGTCACACAGCGCAATAAAATATCCCATGTAAAGGCACCCTAACGAATTCAGTTGGTGTGAAGGAAACTAGGCAGTAATTTTAGCAAAAAAAAAAAAATCAGGCCAATGGTCGCCTATCTCCCTTATAACATTTTGCTAGTAAAGTAAACACCCACAGAATACAGTAACAACTGCAATACCCTGCTGCGGTATCAGGGTGGCTCAGTAGTTAGACCATGTTCACATCAGCATGGGAGTTCAGAGCCTGCAGTGCAGATACACCACACAATCCTGGAAGAACCAGGTGGATTGCTGGAGGCCCAACGGAGTCCATTATACTCAATAGGTCTGTGGGGCGCAGTAATAAATACTACAGATAACAAAGGAATATCCTACAGAACATCTCAATAATCTACACACTGTGCAGTAACACATTGGCCACAACCATTCAGGTCTAGTCACAGGTTGTAGTCGTGCTATGGGGAAAGAAAGGCGCCCACAATGTGCGGATAGACAGTAAATAGATGTACAGAGACAGATGGGAGATGGAGAGCAAAGGTGGCGTCAGGTGTGAGATAATGTGATGTGGGACAGGTGTGCCGGCAGGTGCGACTGTCTAGCTGTAAACTAGTCAGCAGCAGGAAATACAGGAAAGGTTCAAAGTTGGTTCATTTACAAGGAAAAATGCAACAGTGAAAAAATAAAAGATTTACACAACATATTTTTCACATTCTTTTGCAGAATTTTTGTGAAAAAAGCTATATTTTTCACAAAAAAAGTCATAAGGTCCTGGATCTTGAAGGGCAGCCCACATGTTTTCTGAAGTCAGACAGCAGAAGATGTCAACAGCGTACAGCATCTCCTGTTTTACCCACTAAGGTCTCATGGCCATGGGCAGGTCGGATTCCCCATGTGTAACGCCATGCTATACCTCACACTCACTCATCATCACCATAGCATCTATGGGGGCGGGGGGGGAGCACAGAAAAGTAGGCTGCACCACACTCTTATGGAAGCTTATACTGCTGAGGCAACATGAAAGTTGTGTGGTGATTGGTTGCTACAAGTTTTCATAAGAGGGAGGAGTTGGGCTCATTTTCTGTGTCCCACCGCGTACAATAAACTTCATTGTCCATGTTGTTTACGGGGAAAGGAAAGCCTGCAGAGAATTTTGAAAAGGTCTGCCACCATCTACAAAAATACGCCAAAAAAGGGCGACACTCAGTATTTCATGTATTCTAAATAGCTGACGCCTTTGTAATAGAACTATTATTCCCAATTCCACTGAATGATGTTCCAGGGTATTTACTAATAATATAGAATATACTGGGTCATATACCTGTGTAATGCATGGCAGGGATTAGACATTGAAAATTGGGCTTTCAAAAAGATTTTATGAATAGAAGTCCTGGAATATACAAAGTCGACCACAAAAATGAGCCCAGCACGGTTATAGAAGCTGTCCAAAAGAAAATCTGTGTTGCCCATAGCAACCAATCACAGCCAAGTTTTCATTTTACCTCAGCAGTATAAGACATGAAAGCTGAGCTCTAGCAACCAATCACATGCTGCTGAGGTAAAATGAAAGCTGTGCTGTGATTGGTCGCTAGAGCTCAGCTTTCATTCCTTACACAGCTGCTGAGGTAAAATAAAAGCTGTGCAAAGAAATAGCAACCAATCACAGCGCAGCTTTTATCTTATATGTGCTGTGCGCTAATCGGTTGTGCAGAAAGTGATGCAGCATGCTCAATTTTCCTGCACATAGAGCACATCTTGAACTCATTAAAAACTAATTGGCCATTTCAATGGCTGAGAGCATCGGTGCAGTTTTTTTTTTGTGCACGCAAAACGTACAGTACAAAGCTCTGCTGCACACGCAAATATGCAACACCCAATGCGCAAAAACGTGACGCGAATATACATCCGAATGACATCACATATGAATCAACTACTACTAAGTATTAGCCTGTCGTCTGCTCCAGGGAAACGGTGGGGAACTCTTCCATGTATACAACACAGCAGTTGATGAAAGACAACAATTTAGAGGGCTTTTAAATATTCATGAGAACGCCATCAGCTGCATATACGTATGAAATGTAGCTGCACAAAAGGCAGACCGCAGAAATAATTAGCATTTTATCTCAAATATTACTTGGCATGTGCTATGATTATTAGATCTCCAGTGTTTTATTGCAAACATATATATTTTCTTACATAGGGAGTCAGAATACAGCTTGATATATCTGTGAGAGTAAAGCAGCACATAAAGAGTTAATGGACTCAAATGATTTCCATACACTCCATGTAGGTGGAAGAGATAGACATAAGCCCATGTAATCGTCCCCAGCGATCATAGTAATATGGAAGGCTAATTTGTAGATTGGTCATTTGGGTACCTGTATGCAAACACTGCACATACGAAACCCATCTGACGGAGCATTAGCAGATCCAGATGCCTTTTCATGGGGAATTCTGCATGTTACCATTTGTGTAATCATCCAGCATTATACAATGCTAATTACAAGGGGATGACGGATGTCATTTTTTCCACTGTTAATGAAACGGGGACATCTTTATCTTGTTACTCCGAACTGGCTTGCAGGCATTTGTCTAACATGAATTGCTAGAAATACGAACAATTGAGACGATGGCTTAACATCGCCCAGCCGCAGCCTGTGGAACTGCTTCCGACAGGCGGAGCGAGACCTGCACATGTGGTATAGGCTACCAGTAGTAATGGTCTTCTTCCACCTTTACATACATGAGATCTGCATTTGCCTGACCGCATTCTAAGTGATATCGTCACTGGCAGAATCAAGATTAGCGAACCCCATTTAAAAAGGGCCACTGAGACCAAACACACATTTTTTCATGCCTGCCCCACTCATCCGATTGCCTGTCACACTCTGGAGGTCTCATCTGTATATTGCAGTCACTTTCCTGCAGTGCAGCCTCCTGTTTCATACTTATCAGGGACCATCTTGAGGCTGTGATTTTTAACTTTTAGCTTCAGATCCAACGCATGATGCATCAGCACACCACTAGCTGAGGCTATACCATTTTGCCTGTTGATGGGCCAGTTTAATCATCATCACCTTCTATATTCACCTAAAGAAGCTAGACACCATAAGTATACAGGCAGGAGGATGAGCTGGGATCTCCTCTATTCAAGCTGTGTGAGAGCAGTTGTGTGATCATCATCAGTAAGTGAGTTCTATCAGATTGTGAGATGGACAGATCTTGCAAATGAAAAGAACCTATTATTGCCAATGGGACAAAAAGTTCTAAATTGAAAAATCACAGCAGGTCTTATTTTCAGGTGATTTTTGTTCGAGGATTGCCCATTATTTACTATGGCAGTAAAGAAAAAAAGTTTATAGCACATACACACCATGTGATTTACATGTGAGTGCTATGTGCTTTTTTTTACCATTTTAACTATTGAAACCACATGCAAATATTTTTCACGTGCATAAAAAAAAAACAAAGATACACAAATGCAAATCACGTGTTTTAGGCTCAGTCACAGGGGCGTTTTAACATTCGATTATTCGCGCGTTAAAAAAGATTGCACTATATAGAACCAGTCACATGTGCTAAATTCACTTATTGATGAGTGTTGCCTCTGATTGGCTGAGCGCAGGGACCAATCACGGGCAGCTCCGCTGCCTAGCTGTGTCTGCTGGAGTACTGGTTGTGCTATTTTCCACATACTGCATTACTTACAGGCAGCTCTCAGCTGTCATTCAATAACAGAGGCAATCAGAGGCAGCCCTTTCAGCAGGTGGGGATTTTAAATCCCCGCCTGCTGAAAGTTCTTCATAGCAGTTCAGGAGAAGACCCAGCTAGACGCGCCTGAGCCCTGGCAGCTGCAGAGAGGTGAGTATATATATGTATTTTTTTTAAGAGATAATTTTCAGGGAAGGGCTATTTAAAGCCCTTAAAGCCCTTCCCTGAAAATCACTGCAGGGCTTGCCGCCAGCCCATTGCTTTCAATGGAGCCAGCTGTAGCGCCAAGCTCAATCGAATTCAATGGGAGAACATTGTGGGCCTCTGCCACAGCTGTGACAGAGGATTTCTTCATCACTCATTGTCACAGTGTCAAGTGACAGAGTTCAGTGACAAGGGGACTCCCCACGGAGATTGAGAAATTCTCTGCCACAGCTGTCACAGCTGTAGCAGAAGATCGTGATGTTCTCTGTATGTCAATGGGGCCGCCGCTGCTGTCGCCGGCCCAATTGGCCAAAGGTGAAACACTGCACATAGGCGTGCAAATATAAATGCTCGTCTGACCAAGCCCTAAGGCTCTATTCACACTTCCATCGTTGTTTCTGTTTGTTACAGAAGCCATGACGCATTGAGGGATCCGTTGCATGACAGATACACAGTCGTCTAATATTATTACGACCACGTACTACATTTGATGTCGGCAGCGATAATTCACAAAGCCCATGCTCGTGACCATCGAACCAAACACTTTCTACACTTGTAAAGCCAAGGGCAGAGCAGACAGGGAACGTAGTGCCATTATGTCATATAAGGGCCCGTACACACCTGGAGCCCTAATCTGTGAGCTGCTTACAAACCCAATGGGATTTACTAACATAGCAGAATAAACTGCAGTAAACCTGATTGCCGTCTACTTAAAAGCCTATGTACCTTTTAGATGCGAGAGTCAATATCAGTAAATGACATGTAAATTCCAGAAACCTCACAGTATACTATATAATGCAACAGTGAGCATATCACATAGAATTGTATATAAAACAGCAGATAATATAGGTGTCCAGCGCCTGACATACAACCACCATGCATTAGCTCTGCGGGAGCTTCTTGTTTTCTGATCATTTACTATAGATACTAAGGCCACTTTCACATGGCCAAAAAAGATCTCACACGAATATGAACCCCATTCTTTTGAATGGAGTCATATACATGAGCATGTTCCAATTTTTCATGTTCCTCGGAATGCATCGCCCATTGATTTCAATGGGAGCTTTAACGCCCCATATACCGAGTGCGATGCAAGGATTCCCATTGAAATCAATGGGAAACACTTTAGACCTTCTATCGCACGAAGATCATGCAAAAAGATGAGAACTTTACTGATGCAATGCGAGGAGTTTTCGCCTAAAAATCTGCGGGTACATTGCATGAGCATTCATGAGTGCAATATTGAGCAGAGTTTCATGGATGGGCATGCTATTGGTCACTCACAATTGTAGGCTGCTCTATATAATATACATACATAACGTAAAATGCAGCAACGCAATAGTAAGGAACTAAACCGCACAATATCACAAGCATACATGGAAACTCTTCTAAAGCGCTGAATAGAGGAGACAAGGAAACCATATTTGTGTGATAAGATATTAGGGGACGTGGACTTCCTTTTCTGCAAACGATAAACAGCCAGAGGCAAAAAAAAAAAAAGTTACTTTTTGTAAGCAGTAAGTGTCACATCCGATACAATATCAAATAAGTTTTAAAAATAAAGCATCCATGTAGAGACATACAGCCGAGTCCCAAGACATAGAATCTGTTGAAGTAGATAAAACACCGAATATACTATTAAACCTCATGCAAACAGCTCTCTTTTGTAGGAAGACATAATAGTGCTCCATTGGAGTCTTTGCTGTACTGCAAATTTCATACAGATGATGCCTATCCAGAGTTGTTCTCTTCTAGAAGCAGTGGTTGTAGAAGAGAATTTCTTCATATATGTAGTATACAGCACTGGAGTGAGTTGTTATGGCAGCACATGGAGAGGTTGCACAGCCCTATACTAGGTAGCCAGCATGGCCTCCATACACTTAACTGCAGTGAGCACATGGGATGTTACGCAGCCTTTCCATGATGGGAGCTGCAGGATGGAGACCACTGCCCTAGAGATGGTCAACCAGCTTTTGATGAATCATAAAAGACACACAAATGCTGCATATTTTTGCATGGGACATCTTCTATACAGGATGGCCGTCTAAGCGCCTGACAGCCGTCCCAACAATTATCATTCCTGTGCGTTTACACAAGAGTGATGATCACTCAATGAATAGGCGTGGTGCGCAGTTGTTAATGCATGAATGACTGCCTTTTAGGCAAAAAGAAAAGACGTTTGGTGCGGTGTTAGCCAGTAAAGCAAAATAGGATTGTTCTCAACAAGAGAAACCAAGTAATCTTGTAGATATACAATTCCAATGGCAAACAAAAATACATGATGTTTCAGAAAGCTTTCCAACCTACTTAGGATTAGGCATTATGCCTGAAGAAGAACCCAAAGTAGGTTGGAAAGCTTGCTATATCATCATGTATTTTTGTGAGCCATTAAAAAGGTATATCAACAAGATTACTTGGTTTCTCTTACGGAGAACAATCGCATTTTCACTGCCCATTTACATGGGCCAATAGTCGCTTTGTATTCGGGTCAGCTGGAAACCAAGCAACTCCAACAAGTTAGTGATTTTTCACTCACTTTCCCACTAAGGTCTTTTTAGGGATTAGTCAAGGGACTAAATTGCCATGTAAAAAGTACCCTTGCACACGTACCTCTCCTTGTGTAATGGGTCCAGCAGGATTTGGTTTTAGCAAATAAAGAGAAGGGAAAGCTTCATCTGACAACTTTCAATATGCAGTGCGTAAGGGGCCTTTTTCCTTATATTGATCGTATATCGTTCGCCTGGTATATATTTATACTGAACAATAATTGGGTAGTTGATTGTTCATCCAAACATGACCATAATTCTAGTCACCGTTCTGCCACGGTTTTCTTTTCAACAAATCGTTATGACGCCAGTAGAAAAACAATGATTTTTAGGTCCGCATTAAAAGACCAATCAGCTATAAAACTAATGATTAATCACTGCTATTTGCTTGCTGCACGCATTTACACTTAACAATTATCATGCAATTCACTCAATCTAAGGAGTTTACCCACACAATAATCGTACCGTGTAAAAGGGCCCTAAATGTGGCTCAAGTTCATAAACCCGGAAAATTAAGATGAACAGTGCCACTGGTACTTCTTAAGTGCCATGCTATAGTGTATCAGTAAGTGATCTAATCAATATGTAAAATTCCTGTTCTAATGACATGGCGACATCCACTAAGTCTAGACGAAATAAGATTTCCCTATTTTTTTTTACTGTAACGGTAATGAGTATAGAACTCTTTTTATCCTTTTAGGACGAGCAGATTCTCGTTTGAACAAGCGAGTGACATTACCGGTAACGCATTTGCTCTCGTGCAGCCTGTCTAGAATGGCAGAGCCATCTGCAAAAAATGGACGATGAATGAAAAGCGAATGAGTCTCTCATTCGTTGTTCAGTCGTTGGCTTGTGTATAGACCAAATGATTGGCGTTCACTTTCGAACAATTTTTTGGAACCATAATAATTCCATCTAAACACAGCATTTGACACAGAATGATGGAATCTTAAATTCATGAAACCGTTCAAGAGGTCTTCCTTGGAAGAAATAAAATAAATTGTGTGTGTTAGATTCCAGGAGATAAGTCATTGATCCAGGGATTTATTCTGATTGTTCTATTTGGAGCTGATCATCAGAAGAAATAGAAGAAAAAGCTTCCAAAGTGCAGTCTCAGGGAAAAAAAAAAGTCCCACAAAAGCAGGTGCAACATTTTGGCTGAGCACAGTCTTTTTCAGGGACAGTTCAGCCGAAACGTTGCACCAGCTTTTATGGAATAATAAGATTATTTTTTGTTTCCACACTTTGGAAGCTTCCTTCTACTTCTTCTGATGATCTACATGGTTGGGTAATCAGGATTATCTCCACAGAGGAGGCGTGTATCCATGCTTTCCATGTTTGAAGTGCTGTTCAGCTTTTTAATATTTGGAGTTGGGAATTTCTTCCCCTTTGGCTATATCTACACAGCTGGTATTCTCACGCGGGTTTTGTGTATTGCGAGACACACAAAAAGTAGAGCCCATTGTTTGCAATGGGTCTATTTACGTGTGCAATTTCTCTTTGGCACTGATGTAATGATGAAAAAAACATGGAAATTACATGATAATAGAACATGCAGATGTGCAGTCTCCCCCACATTGCATCCAACATGGACGCAATGTCGTGTTCCTTGTGATGCGAGTCACACCTGGCCTTATAAGCAGAGAATAGCAACAACTTTGTAGAGTTTATGCCTTCTCGGAGATCCACACTCCAGGATAATTGAAGGTGCATTCAAGTCCTAAGCTCTTCTAATTGGAATATCAGCAGAATAGAAACATAGAACATATTTTAGAAGACACAGACATTCTTCAGCGATGAGTGAGAAAGATGGCAGCATTGTCTGGTGCATGGAGCCCACATGACAGCGGTTGGAGTTGGAAGCAATTTCAATACCAAAAATGGTGATGTTCATACTTTTTTTTTCAATTGAATGACATCCATCAAGATTTATCGTCAGTTGAGTGAGATATACATTAAAAGTTGCCATGGACGTGAAAAACGTGCGTTCATAGGTGCAACAGTTGGAAGGCGGTGGAACATTATGTGACAACTACGCAATAGAAGTCCCGGCCTCACACCAGCCAGTCCAACAACATGATTGTGCAAGTGGTTATGGAGAACTGTTGATTGACCGTGAAAGAAATAGCCTGCAAAGTCCGCATTTCCATAGGATCCATGCACGTGATCCTGTGTGAAGACCTGAAAATGTGGAATGTTTCCTCTAGGTGGATGCTGTGAATGTAGACTGATGACACACGTGTCAGGTGAGCTTGACATGTGATGACGGGATGAAGTGTGCCTTTACTCTGTCAGTTATCACGATGGATGAGACGTGGATGAAGGATGCTTTCCATTATCAAAGGTTTCCTAGTCATGCCACTTCTGCCTCAGTGATTTCCCAAAGCAAAACAGACCCCTGAAGATTGCACATACAATCATGGCGTCAATGTTGTGAAAAATTGGTACTTCAAGAGGGAGATTGTGTTAAGTAGTGACAAAACTTTCTGCTTTATGGAGTAAGTAGTTTTTAGAAACAAAAATAGGAGACGATAAAACTTGAATGCACCTCGTAGGTGGAACACTTCCATATTTTTCAACCTTAATATGTGGAAAGACGCAGTGAAATGTGACTTTAAATAATGAGATCATTTTACCGCCTGTCTTTAAATGCATAATCTCATTATAATAAACTTATCTCCACCTTTGTCCTAGAACATTTGACTGTCAAACTGTTCAAATAAGGCTTTTTGCGACCTTGCGCATCCCAGCTGTTGAAGTCATTTGCCCCCATGATGCTCCACCAGAAAATAGCTGTTCTCCAACAGCTGGAGACCTGAAGGTTGTCCGTCCCTGGTGTGGCTACAACACAATAAAGCTTCTACTAATCTACATGCTGCATTAGTCTGACATCAAACATCACTTTTGGCTTAACATCAGAGAACAGAAGAGAAAAGGGAGAAACAGTAATGTAAGATATACTTATCTGTTATGGTTTTAATATAATACAGGATTACGTCCCAAGATCAAACAATGCTACATGTTACATTGGCCAGAGCACCAAGCTGTGACATTCGTCTCATTTTGAAAGGGACCTCCACCAATCAGTTACTACACCCTAATCTCAGCAAGACAGGCTCTAATTTACATATACGCTCTTCGGAATATTTATCATGCGTTCTACTCTCCCCAGCGCCATCATTGACCTTGCCGGCGTCTCCACGGCACTAATTACTTTGCCCATCAATGATGGCATAGGCTGATTTGACCAGTCACAGAACATGTGCAATTAAGTTATGATCCATGGATTTCACCATACATTTTTCTGTCTAATTATGCAAAAGGAAAAGCGATAAATATGAACTGACAGCATGATTTACTCATTTATCAGGTTAGGGAAAATCTTGAATTACAAGTGCGAGTTTTAGAAGCCAGCTGCTGCCATCTTGGGAAGGTTCAGCAGCAGATCATTGACTATTCCTAACTAGCAAGAAAGTTACTTATAAATGTTTGAAATTCAATTCACTAGAGGTTCTCTCAAGGGAAAGTGCAAAGCCTGCTTCAAAACTTCAAGCATATCGTTTGTGCATTCGGAAAACAGAAGACAAACAAGTGAAAAAGAAAACACACAACATTCCAAAAAATTAGAAATGAGGTGTATGGATGGAAACAGTCCTAAAAATTCCACATTCAGAAAATAGACACCACTGGAACCAAAAACTCCCTCAATGCTTTGGGTGTTGAGAACTTCATATTCTCCTTTCGACTACCGGTAAACCAAGGATGTCACCGGAAAGCTGACCTTAGAGCGGTGTAAAAATCCAACTTAAGGCATTTTAGGGTTTGCATTATGGCTCAACCTAATTACCTAAACTTAGAACCCTGATCTATAGTCATTTAAATTCAGAAGAACCACGTGTTTCAGATATTGTGTATCTGTCACACAACCTAAAATGCAGCTATGGGGTCATTCCAAGACAAATCACCCAAGGGAATAATAGCCGACCATCTTCCATTTTTTATGAGAATTTGCACATTTGGTCAATACTAGAAGGTAGATTTTAAAAAATCTCAATTTCAGACTCACTGGGTCAAGAAATATAGGGGAGTCAATTTTCCAAAGGTCAAAGGGAGCAATAATTTTTAATTAATTCCCAACTCGGAAACTGTTGGGCAAAAGGAAGATGCGCAAGTTGTCATTCTCTTCATAAGAATATGAAGATTTATAGCATTATTTATGCAACTGTAATTCCAATACTAATTAAAGTCAAAATCAACTCCTTTCCCGCAAGTTTTTGAAATATTTGTTCCACTGATATAAAAAAAAATTTAGATACGCCCCATAGATTTCTTACCGCAAAGTTTCAGGAAGGCAGCGTTCTTTATAGTTTTTGAGAAAGAATTCTTGATGGTGAGCAACTCTATACTGACAACCATTTTAGTGGTATCACATACACCTGAATATGCTGCATATCATGAATTGGGTGAGAAATCTGCTTTTTGATATGCAATTTGTTCAGCTAGTCATTAACTAATGTCATTACGAATTACTAATCATTAATTAGTACCTGCACAGAGTTGGGATAAACTGAAATTGATTTATATTACACCAATTACCGTATTTTCCGGATTATAAGGCGCACCGGATTATAAGGCGCACTTTCTATGAGCGCCTTATAAGCAATCTTGTTTCATATATAAGGCGCACTGGATTATAAGGCGCAGCACATTACCGTTAAATAAACCATTGCTCAGACTGCAAGTCAAAATTTATTACACTTTTTAACAATAACTTGCAACTGGTTCAGCTGTAATTGCACATCAAAACGTTTACCGTACTTTTTCAGTTCATTCCTCCACCAGAAATCCATCAAATCCGTCATCTTCAGTGTCGGAGTTGAACAGTTGGGCGATTTCGGCATCAAGCATGGGGTCCTCCTCTTCATTATCCGAGTCGGTCTCGTTGCTGCTGCTAGGCTCTTCAGTGGTGATTCCAGCCTTCCTGAAAGCTCGGATGACACTGGAGACTGATACATTCTTCCAGGCATCCACGATCCACTGGCACATAGTGGCATAACTCGCACGGCGTTGCCTCCCTGTGTTGGTGAATGTGTGGTCACCTTCTGTCATCCAATGCTCCCATGCAGCTCGCAATTTAACTTTAAATGACCTGTTGATGCTGATATCTAGCGGCTGGAGCTCTTTGGTTAATCCACCAGGGATGACAGCAAGCTCCGAATTAGTTTTCTTCACTTGGGCTTTGACAGTATCGGTCACGTGGGCGCGCATCGAGTCACAGACCAATAGGGATGGGAATTTGTGAAAAAAGCCACCCGGTCTCTTGACGTAGACCTCCTTCAGCCACTCACTCATCTTCTCCTCATCCATCCAGCCCTTTGGGTTAGCCTTAATGATGACACCAGCAGGAAAATTTTCTTTAGGCAAAGTCTTCCTCTTGAAAATTACCATGGGTGGTAGTTTCTGGCCATTAGCCTGACAAGCGAGAACTACAGTGAAAGATGACTTCTCATTTCCTGTGGTACGTATAGATATCGTACTGGTCCCTGTTTTCTCAACAGTACGGTTTACGGGGATATCGAAAGTGAGGGGAACCTCATCCATGTTAATGGATGTTCTGGCTGGATATTTTTTTCATTTATCTTGGTTATGCAGTAGGTGCGAAAAATGGCCAGCTTCTCTTCATAATCCTTTGGTAATTGCTGGCACACAGTAGTTCTGGTGCGAATGGAGAGATGACGCCTTTTCATGAAACGAAAGCACCATGAAGGACCTCCTCGAAAGTCCTTGATCTCCATGTCACGTACTAAAGCAGTGGCTTTGAGTCGAATAGAGACAGTGGAGACGCTTCTACCTGCGTTTCTCTGTTCCATAACCCACTGTTCTATTTTGTCCTCCAACTGTGGCCACCTTGCTTTGTTTCCTCGGAAACTCATTTTGGTCTTCTTTACTTGGCGGAGGGCATCTTCTTGTTTTCTCCACTTACGCACCATGGATTCATTAATGTTGAATTCTCTTGCAGCTGCCCTATTTCCATGCTCTACTGCATAACTTATAGCTTTAAGCTTGAAACCTGCATCATAAGCATGTCTCTTAACAGGAGGCATTTTTTGGGGTAGTGGGTATAGTTAACGCTAAAGCACAGATATATTGCAAGGATCCTGCGCACAGAGCTGTAAGTATCACTCAGTGTGGCTCCTGACTACGGTGGCCGTAATGCTCAATCCATTTATGGATACTGTAAAAACCCAAGTGAAGAATAAATTCATAGGCGCACGGGGGGGGGGAGGAGGAGCATGGTGTGTGCTGTGGTATGCCGCCCACGATAGAGGTAAAGGATCCTGTATGAACCCCTTTCTTTACTGTCGGGTTCATATATAAGGCGCACCGGATTATAAGGCGCACTTTCTATTTCTGAGAAATTCTCAGCATTTTATGTGCGCCTTATAGTCCGGAAAATACGGTACATCTTTATACATACACAGATATTACACAAATTTCAAACATTTCCCTCAGCACCAGATTTATCTATCACCTGCCAGTATCATTAGTTGTGCATTATTTTATGGTCAGTAAGAGGTCAAGATTTTTTTTTTTCTCAAAAACTACAAAGAACTCCTTCCTAAAATGTCCTAGTAAGAAACTGGTAAGTATGAAGTATATTATATATACATTTTTTCAGCTCTCTGTCTCTGGAGTTTCGTCACAGTGAGGGTTCTCAGGTAACTCTAAAACGTAACTTTTAATTACAGTCTTACATAAAAAGGATTCTGTTTAGTCAAAGTCCTAGCTTACAGACACACAAACAAAAAATGTTAAAATGTCTAACCCCTAGCAACTTCTGGGGAAAGAACAGCCAATGAGCCACCCTTGAAAAAAGTGTATAGTTACACAGTATCGGGAAATCAGGAATTCCCGATACTTCTCAAGTTTAATATCGTATACAACTTGAGACAGAGTATTTAAGTTTGGCTCAATGGAACTAGCTAGATTGTTCCCATCATAGTGAACAGATAGTACAGCTATTCAATGAAGATGAATGCTGTCAATTTCATCAACAGGCCGTGGTTGCGTCTCTTGGTTGGGATGAGATACACTTTTTACGGCTAGTCGAAGAAGAAAAAAATTTAAAGCTGACAATCGTCAATCGTTATGGCTCAACATGGCGTTCTTATAAGCCAATGTATGGCCACAAAGTGCAGTGCATCAACTGCTGAAAAAATGCTTAACTGGGTTCGACGCGTTTCCGCTACGATAAACGCAGCCTCATCAGGAACCATCAATTATGGATCAATAAGTCAGCTATAAAGAGATCGGTAAGTCCCGAAAACGAGACTCACCCCTCTTTAAATAGAAGGAAAGTGGACTGTTCTACCAATTAATGAGAACAAATAAGTCCGCTTCCTGACAGAAAATAAAACTGCAGGATTGAAGATTGAAAGGTAAGTCCCAAGGTGGGGAGATACCCTGCATTCACTCAGAGGAGATAGACGATACTATCACTAGGTTAGAAAAGATAAGCCCAGTTTCCCCCAGAAAAAAAATGGCAGCAACCAGCCTCAGTGGTAGGCAGGTAGCTACCATTTTTTTTCTGGGGGAAACTGGGCTTATCTTTTCTAACCTAGTGATAGTATCGTCTATCTCCTCTGAGTGAATGCAGGGTATCTCCCCACCTTGGGACTTACCTTTCAATCTTCAATCCTGCAGTTTTATTTTCTGTCAGGAAGCGGACTTATTTGTTCTCATTAATTGGTAGAACAGTCCACTTTCCTTCTATTTAAAGAGGGGTGAGTCTCGTTTTCGGGACTTACCAATCTCTTTATAGCTGACTTATTGATCCGTAATTGATGGTTCCTGATGAGGCTGCGTTTATCGTAGCGGAAACGTGTCGAACCCAGTTAAGCATTTTTTCAGCAGTTGATGCACTGCACTTTGTGGCCATACATTGGCTTATAAGAACGCCATGTTGAGCCATAACGATTGACGATTGTCAGCTTTAAATTTTTTTCTTCTTCGACTAGCCGTAAAAAGTGTATCTCATCCCAACCAAGAGACACAACCACGGCCTGTTGATGAAATTGACAGCATTCATCTTCATTGAATAGCTGTACTATCTGTTCACTATGATGGGAACAATCTAGCTAGTTCCATTGAGCCAAACTTAAATACTCTGTCTCAAGTTGTATACGATATTAAACTTGAGAAGTATCGGGAATTCCTGATTTCCTGATACTGTGTAACTATACACTTTTTTCAAGGGTGGCTCATTGGCGGTTCTTTCCTTAGAAGTTGCTAGGGGTTAGACATTTTAACATTTTTTGTTTGTGTGTCTGTAAGCTAGGACTTTGACTAAACAGAATCCTTTTTATGTAAGACTGTAATTAAAAGTTACGTTTTAGAGTTACCTGAGAACCCTCACTGTGACGAAATAAAGAATTATCCAGGTGTTCCCCCTGCAACTGCGAAACCTCTGTCTCTGGAGTGGCTCAGTTCCAAAAAATTAAAAAAGTAAATTTTTGTTTCAAGCTTGATTTAAACTTGGTATTGTATGTTATAAGTCTATATATTAAGAAGATTACACCTTGCACATCTTCCTATGCCAAATAGTTTCTGAAATATAAATGATCGAAAATGACAGTTCCCGGTAACCTATGGAAAACTGACTCCCCTGTATTTCTTACCCCGTGACCCTATGGGTCTGAAAATTTAGATTTTTATATACATTCTAGTAATGAAGAAATGTGCAAAGTTTCATACAAATTGGCGATAGTTGGCTGTTACCCCCTTGGGTGATTTGTCCTGGAATGATCCCATATGAAACTGGCTTACAATTTATCTAATGGGTTATGTATAACAAAAAGAGATAGCAAGCAAAGTAAAGAACATTAAACCGAAAAGTGCAGAGTATAGCTAAACTAAAATGGATCCCAACCTGCAGTTTACCCTTAATACAAATGAAACAAACACAGCATTAACAATACATGAATGGCCATACATTATTCAACAGTAACATCACAGCCTACCATTATATCCACTTGGGAAAGAACTGAAAGTGATAGCATTAGGAATACCCAAATTTCCCACAGAACTACGTATAACTGGAGCTGCAGTGTAGGAAACCTACATTCTTGCTTGATTACTTCGCATGGTATCATTATCGTTTCTCTACAGTATTATTGTCTTCATAAGATAAGTGCAAACTATACAATTTCACTTGGCCGTTTAGGACTACAGTAGGCAGTACCTATGTGAAAGTGCCATTTTAATAATGGATTAATGCCCATGCATTATAGATCGAGATTTCCATCTAAGTAAGAGAGGAAGTTGGCAAACATTGGAATGGTAAGCACTAAACGTCATTTCATCCAACTATTAATTACGAAGGAAAATACGTAACGCTAGCAAATAGGCCTAGTCAAGATCGTTCCAGGTATCATTTGCAAAACCATAAAGTTTGAATTCTTGTATACACATTCCATTACTTTAGGGGAGAAAGTTTGTTTTCCTTTACTTCGATCTCCTGTAATGTATATTAGAGCAAAAACTCAAAATAAAATCTTCCCAATATACTGCATTTGTCATCATCAATCACGAATGTGTTCATGCTTTAATCATTCACATTCTACATAGTCACTTCTATTACACCCGAGTCCAATATGCATGCAGTTCAAAATGGCTCCTATTCACGACTCTTACCTCGCACATCATTCATTAGAGGGAGATCAAAAGAAACTCCCTCTATCCTTGAGGTAAGAAACTCTGTGAACCAAACTTTTCACTTAGAGGAAGCTTATTCACGCAGATTTGTCACCAAGTCCCCACAGATGTCCTCTTGGACAACATGGCTTGACTATACGGTGACTAACTCTCTGTGATTGAGGTCTGTGGAGGCTGAAGATGTGCGACGGAGGAGATGTAGATAGACAGGTCGGCCCGGGCCGGGTATGGAAATGCCCCCTCATACCAAATAACCCACGCTAGAGGTGTATATGTGGCTCCTCCCCCCTCCCCGAGACCACAATTCTTGTTACAGCTCTTTCTTTTAATGTCGGTCTTGCAAGTAATTTGTTTAAGACCATTGTATATCTGGCAATGGAAATGGAAATGCACCTCCGTTTGTTCTAATATTATTTTTCTTTTTTGTATGGAAAAAAGTCTGTTAATAAAAATACAATTATTCAAAAAAAGGCTCCTATTCAGGTCAATGGGAGCTTTCATAGAGTATCACAGTTGATCCCCTGATTTTCTTGTCACCAAGTGCCACCATCCTGCACCCCATGCTCTGTCCGCACTTATTGGGCCAGTACATGCTCCCGAAAACTGTTCCCCTCCAATCGCATCCCTGCACCTGCTATATTAGGCAGCCACTCCCCTAGAATGTATGCCTAAGGCCTCCTACTGCTACTTGTGACAAAGTCCTCATTTGTGTATATTCTGGTTTTGATCCTTACCTGACTATTCTAACTCGCTGAGCTTGGCTCTATACTTTGGACTTAGTTCTTGCCTGCTGCCTGCCCCGAGCTTCAGCCTATACCTCGTTATTGCACCTGTGCCGCCCACCCTGACCATGGCCTATATTCCTGCAAGACTACTGTTCACACCATAAGATATCGCACTTCAGCTCAGTGCACTACTGGGACTACTTGGACAAGTAATGGCTTGAAGATCCCACAGCAAAGACCGTATCCCACTTGGAGGGGTCAAGGGTAAAAACCAGGGTTCCAAAGTGCTACCTTCACAGAAAGTCAAAGCAGCCTGTGGCAAAGTAGATCCACATCCGCCCGCTTGACGAAGAAAAACATTTAATAGGATTTCCTTCCTAGCTACATCAACTAAACTGAACAGGAAAAGAAAAAAAAAATTTCTGTTGGCAAAAGCTGCCCATATACATTAATGTATGGGGATCCATTACTAATCCAATGTGAAATGAATATGGGAGCATCTCAAATGTCCAAAAACACGAGGAACGAGCATGTGGAATTTCCAATTCCTCAGTTATTTGTCCTGCAAGATGATAAGCGAATGCCATGCCCATTAAAAGCTTGTCTCACCATCTGCCCTACTGAATAAACATGCCACGAATGCATGCTTACAGGGAGGTCAGTGGAGATTGCTTGTCGGTCATCACAGAAATCATGAGCATACCTTTCAGAAGTCACACAGAATACAAGATATTCTGAGACAACCATTCATTCAGTTATTAACTGGTCTTGACAGCACTTAAATATGAATTCCACCATTATGGCATATCTACAGAGCAGAGAGGTGGTAACTCAAGTGCTTTTATTCTCCACCGGGATGTGATGTTCAGCAGTCCCTTACCAAGCAGGACAGTGGTTATATGGGACTGCCATTCTGGAGATAGATAGGCATGGGCTGAAGAGTTGGAATGCCTATCAGATATTCATGACATATACTGTGGATATGTCCAAGGTGGGAATACCCCTATAAAGAGCATTTCCACACAATATGTAAAAATGGTCATATGTTCAATCAAAAGTAATGGGGTTGTCCAACTGTAAACTATTGATGGCCTACTCTTAGGATTAGTGGGAGTCCGTCTCCTGGAGCCCTCTCCTATCAATTGTTCTCTGGTCCAGTGCAGAGCGCTGATTTCTGCAGGAAGCTGACATCTGTTCTCACTGTAGTGGTCAGGCTTGGTATTACAAGCAAAGAAAATGGGAAATTTGCCTGTAATACCAAGACTGGCCTCTACAGCAAGAACGCAGCTGTCCGCTTCCTACAGAAATCAGATTAGTTTATGAGCACACTGGCCCGGCAAACAACTGATCAGCGGGGGTCCCAGGCAGAGGACCCCCTGTGATCCATTATTGATGGCCTATCTTAGGTATGGAATATCAAAAATTTATATCAGGACAACCCCTTTAAAAGATTTATCTAAGGGATGTCTATTTTAGCAATATTGGCATTATTTTGTTAGGGATATCATATCCGTAAGATATTCCATCACTTTCTGATCAGTTGAGCTCAGTCAGTCAATGGCAGGGAGTGCTGCTGTGATAAGGAAATACGTGAAGGGGTTGCCTCAACTCAATGAGTACGTCGTGCATCATCAGGATTGGCGGGGGTCATCGCAGTCAGGATATCCTATCACTTTGTGATTGATGGGGTCTAACAATAACCAATATGGAAGTACCCCTTCTATGGTCATTATTGATCAACTAGCATTTTGTCAGCTAGTTCCATCAAAAAAAGTGACAGTTAGCATTAGTTTAGATTGACTGAATGAGACAGTGTTAAATAAGACAGTCTTATATACAATGAGTCACAAACGTCTTATTTCCCATGATCACATCCACTACATTTTAAATAAGCATGCTGTATACTGAATAAATAACCCATTTTCTTCAGTTTCCATATTCTGCTTCTACTGAGGGTGAACAGATTCTCTATATATAGTATACGATGGTAATCCCTGGCGACCCAATTGTCGTCTCATTACATCTTGAATCCAGGAGTCACTTAAGTTCAGATGTCGCCACTTCACTGAACAAAATGTGACCGACACTGAAAGTGAAAAAAAAAAAATCTTTATTGCGGAAGAAAAAGATATGTCCCCAAATCAGTCATCATAAACGGACATCTGCCTGCCAACAGATGAGGCCAAAGTCCACAAGAGTAACATGGAAAAAGCCAATTCCCTGGAACAAGCCATTTAAAGTGAACAAGCCAGCAAAGAACAAATTCAGTAAATGTTTATGTTCATCCAGATCAATAGAGATCAAGGCTGTACTTACACACGCGAGAGCGATGTAGGTCTGGGAAAATCTGAAATACATCATACTAGGTCGCCAGCAACTTTTCCGCGATTTCAGACATGTACGATGCGCTTTGTCATTAAAAACGCACGATTCACATTGATGTACATGGGGTTTTTAAGCACATCTTTCATAAGTGTGGAAAAGAAAAAAAAATGAAAAAAATTGCATGTAGCTCGAATACTTAAAATGGTAACGCATGCAAATTGTATGGCATGCGAGTGCGATACGTTTCACAAATAATTGGAGATTCTTGAACAAGAGTCGCCCAAACATAGGACATACTGTGATTTTTCAAACTCGCTCATGTGAAAGAATGAATTTAACTTAATAGGTTATTTTTATGTGCAAGTTCTGTAGGCTTTGGACTCACAGAACTTGTGTGGAACTATGCCTGTGAGAATACAGTCTAAGGCTGCCTGTCCACGGGTGATCCGTATCCCGCAGAGATCCGCCGCCTGGGAGCAGGAGCCGGCAGACAGATAGGCTGACCACAGAGAATCGCGGCATATCCTAGCATGCTGCGATGTGCCAGCCACGAGCGGAGAATCGCAATGATTCTCCGCTTGTGGACAGGGGGAGGGGGGAAGCACTCTCCATAGCAACTCTATGGAGAGTGTTCACTGTGTTCCCTGTGGCCGGATTATCGCCGCCCGTGGACAGGCAGCCTAAAGCTGCCCTCTGGTCTTGGGTAAAGAAAGATGGCCACAACAGTTCTCCGACTACCTGATGCAATAGCAATAATTGTTGGACCGCATCTGTGCTTGCAGGTTCAGCCCAGCAATTGTTAAGAAAATCAGATACACTAGCGCCCACCGCTAGCGATTGTGTAATAGCATGCATTATTAGCCAAAGTCATTGTGTGCTGCTCTGAATGGTAAGTATTGATTACATGGGCAGCACTGAGCAATTAAAGCAGTCTATATTGACAATTTCTTGACAATTGCAGGGCTGAACTCGCAAGCACAAGTGCAGCCCGGCAATTAACAATATTGCACCAGAGTAAATGGTGCTTAGAGCCATCTTTGCTTCTCCGGGACTGCAAGGTCGCTTTAACTTTTTAAACATCCAGCACCGTATACAATTGCTACTCGAGTGGTCCGGTGGGCGAACCTGGACTGTCCCACCTGCTCACAGTCTTTAGTGTAAGGCCTCTGAGTGACATGAATGACGTCTCACACATCATCCACAGGTCAGTGTAGATACCAATGTGCTGCAAGTCAGAGCAGGCTACTCTGCACATGTGGTAGTATTGCTATGGAGCCTGGAATTACACCCCAGTTTTTGATGCAAAATGTAATGCAATAAGTGGATCTAAAGAGAAGGAAAAGTATAAATGAAAGACTGATACAGCTCTTCGATTTTGTATCTACTCCCGTGTTTGGCTTAATAAAAAAAGAACAAAAACCGCATGTGTGATCCTAGCCCAATAGAGGCGACCATCATTTAGACACATCACATGTCTGTAGGGGAGGGAAGTACTGAAGACAGAAATAGTCATCAAAGTAAAGCACTACAAGGCATGAAACAGCTAGAATGCTGCACTTGAACAAAGAAATAGCTTGGTTTGCATTAAAAGTCTTTCTAATGGCCCTGAAACTCATAGCTCCATCAAACTCATTACCAAAGCTGAGTGTTCAAGTCCATTTGAACAAGGGATGGATCAATGGAAAGGTCATTTTAACCAATTAAAGAAAGGGCTTTGTAGGCTGGAATGGTGCTTAGGATTGTAAAAATGAAGCCATGCAAATACATTACTGAAAAGTGTATCAACAAGAGGGGCGTATTGGTACAATATGCGAGGACACCCCATTTCCAAAAACAGTGGTGATCAGACTTTCAGATGCCATCTGCAAAAAGGCTGGATGAGGAAGAAGATCACCGCAATAATAACCTATGAAACAGGTAATATATACAGAAAAATGGCACTAGACAGGTCTTGCCTGAGGCAGTGTAATTATGAACTAGTGGGCATTTACACTGTCCATAGATGTGACTCTGGAAACTTGTCTTCCAAACAATCATCTACAGTTGCAAACGTAAATTTCTGATAGAGTTTAGAGGCAATTTTTACTCCACTAGGTACTGTAGTCACATACATACACTATTCTACCAAAAGTATTTCAACGTCCCTATTCGTAGAATGGATGTTATGTATTCTAAACCAAGTTACATAAGATTCAGACCCTTGGAGGTGTCAGCCATAGTTTGTGATGGGAACTGCACGCTATTGGATATACGTGTTATGGCGCTACACACAAGGCAAACATCATGAAGCCCAATGTGCTGGCCAATCTAAAATTGCTCAACTGTTTAATGACAAGGGGAATGGTCATTGGACAGTTGAACAATGGAAGAATATTCTATGTAGCAGTGAATCACACTAGTCTATCTTCAAATCGGATGGTTGGACCAGAGTGTGGAGGACAGCTGGGGAACACCTTTTCCCCCGAGTGTGTTGTGCCAACAGTTTCAAGTACAGCAGAGGTTCTGCTATGGTCTGGGGATGTTTTATGTAACATGGTCTCATTACGTTGCTTGTAGTGACAACAACTATGAACTCGGAGTTGTCCCCGGACATTCTAGACAATAATGTGTTGTCGATAATGTGGCAATACTTCGAACAAGACAAGACACCATGTCAGAAATTTAATGCAGTTTCACATTGGTTTAAGGGTGTGGATGTTCCACGATTGGACTGGCCTGAACCCTACTGAGCATCTCTGGTAGGAACTTAAACATTGGGTCAGGAAATCTGAACAGCCTCCATATTCTATAAGAAATCGACATACGTTTGTAGGATGAATGGAGGGAAATACCAGCTGACATGTATCAGATGTTAGTAGAAAGTATGTCACGGAGAATATTGACGTCATGAGAACAAAAGGAGACCCACTAAGTATTAACATATGGAAATAAATACTATTGATTCTTGCTACCTCTCTAAGAAGTTTATTTGGGACATTAGTTCCTACTCTTTTCTTACGCATGCTGCGTTAATGAAAGCCTTTTTATCAGCTCTTTTCTGGTGTCATCATACAACACTCATAACTCAAATGTGTCATCAGCTGGAATCTCACAGCTAAACATTACTTTCAGTCTTCTAAATGAGTGGTAACGCTTCCTCTGGACGCACCCATCCTGTTGCAGCAGAACAGGGCTAGGACTTGTTAGCATTGATTTTACATGGCTATTTTAGTTCTGCTGAACACCAATGTAACACAAAGAGCCCTTTTTTCCCTCATGCGGACATCATAGCCATGTGCCTGCTCACATGATCAAAGCAGGACATTGCATGGATTATTTTTGGATGTATCTTCTATACTTGCATTATTCCAAAAATAAATGGAATGTTAATGTACATTTCACACACTTGTGCCCTCCGGTCAAAACTCCACCAATGAGTGTAACATGGGAACTACGTATACAGTGCTAGTCGTACACTGCCCAATATCATATCGTATTAACTGAGCTGTCCCAATTATCGGTTCAGTTATACTATTACCCCTATAACATACCATAGTAATGCTGAACTAGAAAGTCTAGCTACATATTCCGTGAATCCTCACTGCCAATCACAAGAGTTGGAAGGTATGTGGTCAAAATTATAAACCCACATTTGGTTCATAGCCCAAAGGTGTTCCAAAAAGCAAAAAAAAACGGAATATACCATCAAATTTGTTGTTATTGCAACTAAGATTGCAGCACTTTGAAGATCTATTTACTGGAGGCAATTATGTTCACTAGTACAACTTTGATAGGCCATACAAATGTTCTAGTGCAAAAATACTCCTTCTCTGGTAATACATTTCCTTTAAAATCATGAAGATCTTTAACATTTTGGAAAATCTTGGTTGAAGGATTACAAATCACAACTTTTCCTTACAAGGAAAGACGAGGCTGATGCCCATCACTGAAGGGTTGAAGTATAGAGAGGAGATTCACCAACCATTGATAGCGGTGAATCCTCTGCAAGTCTATGGGCATCTTAAAATGTCTTTTATCCATTAGATTTTCTTCAGCTATTGGAAGAGCATGATGAAATTTCTTTAAATATAAACTGAGAATACTAACAGGAAACAATGGAACTTTATGTAAGACTTTCTTCTGCAATACTTCAAGAGAAGTCACCCGCTCCCTTACTCTTTGACAGCTTAGTCACCTGGGGATTACGGGAAGAGAATGATACTCGCTCCACCCTGAGTCTCTAGACACTGTTTTGTATTCTCTTCCATGGAAACCAATACCTTTAATACTCCGGATTCCCCTGTGCACATGGTATGTTGTGAGCAAAGGCTTTCCCCAGGTTTATCAAACACTATACATTTCCTGTGGACATAAAGCCTTGCTATAATCAATTATTCAAAGTCCCTACAGTAATAGATCAACCATAATGATTGTATCACGGTAGTCGAAAAAATAATCAAACATCATAATCACGATTCCGAGGTCAGATTTTGGGGCTTTTTGTCCACCCCATGAATGATATACTGGCTTCTCTTCAATTGGAAATACAGTATTGCTGGCCATAGATGTAGATATAATCACTTTGATAAACCACCCAGTGGCCATATAATTTTCAAATGGCGATATTCATTTGTCTATTATCTGACTTACTTTACCTGAAGACCACAATAGAAATATTTACTGTAGACTTCCACATTAAATTAACCAATTAACCTTGAAGCAACCCATCAGTTTCAGGACAAAATTCTGTCCTGGGATCAGAGACTGAAGGGGACACATCACCTTTAGTGGGGGGCACATTACCTTTAGTGGTTTCACTGGTTCCCAGTGCTGTTTTCAGGAAACCAAAGATGCCCCCCCCCACCACCACCACCACCACTTTCCCCCCATCTTTAGACTACCTAATAGTCTACAGTGCTTTGCTACTGTTAGGACTACCAAGGCACTATACCTGCTCTGTGCCTGGCTAATGCTGCTCACTTGATCAGTGCTGTCCAATCACATAGTAGGGCATGGTGTATTAGAAAATAGCGGTGGCCACTTTGGCCGCCCAAAAACAGCACCAGGAGCTGGCAGAACAAAGGCATGCCCAACACAATTGATTGCAGGAAATATATCCCCTCAACCCTCTGGTTCAGGGACAGAACTTTCTCCTGAAACCGGAGGCTCCCTTTAAATTCTGAATGTAAGGGAGAGAACAACTCCTTGAAACAATGAATATTACTTGAACACGATGTACGAGAGGCAGCCCCAGTAAATAAATAAATGGTATGCAAAGAACATACAACCCTATATAAACTTATCTGGGAAATTGCTAGAAATGTGTTAAGGTACCTTTACACAGCACAATTATTGCCCAAATAACTGCTGGAAATAGCAAATTCCGGCGATAGTAGTTCTGCATACACGGACAGCAACAGCACGCTGAGTGAGATATCACTCACTTAGAAGTCTTCGTTTTTAGCTCACCTAAATACAAAGCGGCAATCGGCCCATGTATACAGGCAGTTTATCTATCTAGCCTTCTACCTCCATCTAGTCTCGTTTGCAGTAAATGGAGGTGGGAGGCCAGAAAAGATCTCCAGCCGCTCCACCTCCATTCTTTGAATGTCTATTGCTCCCGTGTGAAAGCACAAGAGCGAAAAGTCAGTGGGACGGCTGTTGGGCACTTATGTGCCCGATAGTCACCCAGTGAAGAGGTACCATTACTTCAATGGAATCGCCAGTGATCAATTGATGTCTTTCTAATTAAAAAACACTATTATGTACACATCCATTCCAAATTAAAGCCTGCTCTATGAATAGGTGCAGCATAGAGAATAATTTACATTTTCTGGGCATTTACTATTGATGACCTATACTCAGGATAGGTCATGAATAGTAAATCCGAGGAGGTCTACCACTCAGGATCCCTGCTAATCAGCTGATCCTCTGGCCGCTATCAGTGCAGCTGAAATGGACATCTGACTCTGACCACCAATACAGAAGCATAACAGAAAGGGTTCATTCCCACTGAATTCAATGGGAGCGATGCCTTCTGTTCCAGCTCCTCACTGCAGTCAGAGCCACAAGTGTAAAGTGTAGTGGAAGGAATCGCTCTTATAGATTTCAATAGGAGTAAAGCTTTTCTATTACACTTCCGGCTCTGATCACTAATGCAGATGTCCGGTCTCAATGAACTGACAGTGGTCAGAGGTTAAACTGATTGGCGGGGATCCCGAGTGGCAGACCCCTACCGATCAACTATTGATTACTTATATTGACGATAGGTCATCAACAGTAAATGGCCAAAAATCCTTTTTAATTCCTGCACAATGTAAGTGATCACTAGGCATTTCTGAAAGGATTCTAGAAGCCAATGTGTTGGAAAAGATCTCTCTGGAAGAGATCAGAAAAAAAAGTCAGCCATGATTGTGTAAAGCTCAACAACCTAAAAGGGGCTGCAAGATATTAATAAAATGACTGCTTTCTACAAGAAACAGTGCCATTTTTGTGAATGGAACCAAGCTGCATTACGATGCACAATAACGGTGCCATTCCTGGGAGAAAGCAGGTTCCTGTTTTTGCAAAGCAAGTGACTGAAGAATGGTGCAATATTTTAAAGAAACCTCACGCAGATTGAGCTATAATACAATGATAGTATTATAATGGCCGAGGCTCTAGCTGGGAATAAAACATTCCTAGCTGAATTAATTTTTTTTTTTACTTTTTGCTCTTTAATCGTGATTTATTGAATGCGAGGTACTGGTTGCTAGGTTTCCTATTGGTTCCTTACTGGTTTATTGTTAATCCCTTGAGACAATCTGTGCAATTGCTAAAGGCTAGTGTGAGTAATGAGTTTCCCCAGTTAAGTCTCTAATTAATTTGGTGCGGCGACTTGTTGAAATCTTCATACAGCACCAAACAGCTACTCTATCCATGCGGTGTTACAAGACAGATCTACTATAATCTCCATGGTAACAGACTTCCTGCTCAGAGTCAGGCCCACAAATTACAGGCACAGCTCTGGATTTAAAGCATGAATACTACATTTCAGGACGGTCTATTAGGACATACATTAGAGAGAAAATTTGTGTTATTTTTTTTTTATAGGCCATGGTAAAAAAAAAAAAGCAAAAACATATATAATAGCATAAAATGACAATAAAGAAATCTACATCTATTAAAAAAGCAGAGTAACAATTAATAGACGTCATGCAAAATTCCATGGTCTTACCTTGAATTTTACTTTCGAGTCCGAAGGCAGCACAAATATAAAACACTTCTGTGCTGCCGGAGGACAAAAAGGAAGATAAATCCTAAATAATCCACTTCTTTCTTATTACCACATTGCAAGGTTAAAAAGTGCCTGCAGCCACTGGTGTTATCAGTTGCCCGCAACCAGTGGCCTTCGAAACGTTTGCGCACAAGTCTAAAATAATTGTTTGCCATTCCAAACTATCTGTTCTAGATGATCTGATCATCCAAACCAATCGCGGTAAGAAAATAAGAGCTAGAAACTAGGGAGCTTTGTGTTATTCAGAATGCCCTTGTGTTACGTCTATGCAGAAACATTGTAGCAAGATACGGTACTGATACTAATTGTTTACATGTAGCATTTTAGGAACCTTTCTAAACAAGCAGACAGTATCTTCCCAGCTCAGTCTACTAAACAGTTAACATCTGCAGTAAGGAATATACGCTGTATATGCTCAGCCTGCCTCCTTACCTGTTCACCGCACCAGCTTGTCACAGCAGGTTACATTTCCGGATATCTTCCATATAGAAGTGGCCATTCTATAAATGCCAACAGAAACCTCTGCAGAAACGTTTCACACGCCATCAGCCGTTCCCCATTTTTTTTTTTTAAATCACATTCAATCTAATTTTAGGTCCAAAAAAAAAAAATGTCAAAAAGCAAAAAAGGATAAGGTTCCCCCCTCCAGCCTTTTCCTCTAGCAGCAGCACACAAAGTGACACAGCTGTAGCTGTTCATTGAAGTAATAGGGAATCCCTCCTCCTTATCTGAATAGCACAGTCGTCATTGGATGGCCTCGGCTACGCAGCCCATGGAAGGAAAGCCTCCCAGGCTAGGAAGCCTGCATGATGTAGCTATGCAGATACAGGGACACTCAGTGTAAGGAGCAATGCAAACACATGACAAGGCAGTTTTCTCCCAGTCCCAACAACTGCTGTCTGCACTGGTTTACAAGGTTGGATCAGACATGTAATTACAGCATACAGCTTATTAGCATACAATTACTTAGTCACCGGTCACACCTTCTTTTACCAGGCAGAAATTAATGGTTTACCTCTCTTGAGTATTTATACAGCTGGGTTTACCCATTACAATCGCATTACAACATAAAGCCTTGATAACTGATTGAAGGGACAATTACAATTGTTTCCAGGTAGAGATCTTGAACCCATTATCGGTTTCCTTCATTGGAAAACTATGGATTTGATAAATGATCATTTCTCATTTATGTGCAAATAATGGGTAAACCATACAGCAACACTGTGTGCACAGTCTGTACTGCAGAACACCGCTATCGCCCCCATAAACCTGCATATGTGGGCAGCAGGAGATAGGAGAGCCGGAGAATCTGCCCCATGCCCACCGATGGGCAGGTAGTCCCAACAAGGACAGGGAGGAGGATTCTTACTAATACCATCTAATAGTTAGGCAATGCAAACTAAGGCGAGAGGCTAGTGCTGCGTTTACACGGAACGATTATCACCTCTCGTTCGCCCAGTTTTAGCCGGCATAAAAATCAGCGCCGGCTCGGGCACTTATCACGCCATTTAAACACTGATCTTCTGTGTTTCACATAGGAATGAGAAACATTGAACGGTTAGTGAAACACCCTCCTGACCAGCTCATTCACTCGGGCAAACAAGAATCTCGTTTAGTGTAAAAGTGGCATTAGTCTATGTCCACAGGAGGTGCATTTGCCACGGAATTCCCGCAGCTGACAATCCGCAGCTGCTACTGTAAGGCCTCATGTCCACTAGCTAAATTGCGGATTCCGCCCACAGGGAATCATTGGCCATCTGCGGTCTATTAAATTGATTTTTGCACCAGCGGATGGCACTTTAAAAGAATTGCGTTTTTCACGTGTGGGAGAAAAAACGCGGCATGCTCCATTCTGCGGCGGATTCCGCGCGGATCGGCAACATTGCTATCGCATTGATAGCAATGTGTGCGGATATCTGCATGCAAAAAAAAAAACATTTTAAGCAAATCCACGCGGAATCCGCAGCAGATTCTGCATGGATTGCATTTTTCTAGTGGACATGAGGCCTAAAAGCCACAGATTTTGGTCCCAGTTTAGACATAGCCTTAAAATACACCAGTTTATCACATTGGCTCTGATAAAACATAAATCTAGTAAATGTTAAGACTGTCCAGTCCAACTTTATATCACCCATTAGGCTTTATTCACATGGGGGAGTGTGATTGTGGTCAGTGAAAACTGACTGATTTCATTGCAAGTATGTGTTCAAATTCAGTTTTTGCGTTTTTAGCACACGAGCAACATACGCTTTTCATGTGCGAAAAAAAAAAATAATTTGGGCCAAGTTTTGTTGCGTCTTCACCCCTAATGGAATATAGTGCTCACAAAATTAAGGGAACACTAAATCATATATTGGATCTTGATCTGCATCATCTACAGACTCTTTAATCACATGCTCAATCTGAACCTGCTCTCATCTGTGAGGAAAATGGTTCCTCAGTGGCGGATGTGCCAATCAGAAGTATTGTTCTCCTGGCATCACCGCTCAGAGAACCCCCCCCCCCCCCCCCGTGTACATTTTTTGCCATTTTCAATGATTCGTGGCAACTACACACAACTGACTGTCTAGAAGAGTTATGTCATTGGGCATGTGCTTGCTGTGATACAATCTTACAGGCGTAGAAACGCTTATCCCAAGGCGGATAAGATAACTTGTTGCAGCAAGTGAATACAATAAAAGCCATTGAAACTGCAATAAAAAGTTCTGGGCCACAGTTTGTTTAACATGTAAAAAGTGTCAAGTCAGGGTCTTTTGACACGGGACAATTGTTGGGTGTTTAAGGCCCCAACAATCGTTCCAGTGATAATCGCTAAGTGAATGGAGATGGAGTGTAACGGAGGTCGCTTTTGCCCATCCACCTACATTCACAGTAAACAGGCAGCTGTTCATAGATGAGAGACTGCCTGTTTACATGGACCGATCATCATTTGATTTTTATGCCTGCAGAAACTGAACGACGACAATAAAGGGAATTAATTTATCATTCGTCCTTCAGTCGCCAGCAGCATTTACACTGAACGATTATTGTTCAGATTGCCGCAATCCAGTGAGACTCTGATCAATAATCGTTCTGTGTTAAAGGATCCTTAAACTTAGTTAATACATATGTGCATATGTCAGTGGTACAAGCAGCCATGTCAGATGACATTCTGAGGAAATTCTCTGCATGTTTAAGAAAAAATAAAAGGGGGTGCCGAGCAGGGGTGTAATAATAGGGGATGCGGTTGCACCCGGGCCCAGGAGCCTTAGGGGGCACATAAGGCCTCTCTTCTCCATATAGGGAGCCCAGTACTATGAATAAAGCATTATTGTTGGGGGCCCTGTTACAGGTTTTGTACTGGGGCCCAGGAGCTTCAAGTTATGCCTCTGGTGCGGACATAGCTGTTCTGCTAAAAAAATAAGGAAACACTTAAAAGGGACCGTGTAATTATAAACTATTCATGGTTTATCTTTCGGATAGGTCATCAATAGTAGATGGGTAGAAGTCTGTTGCCCGGGACCCCCAATGATCATCGGGCTGTTGTGCATCGAGATGATTTCTGCAGACAGCTCTGTTCTCACTGCAGTGCAGGTCAAGTTCTCATTCATTCCAATAGGAACTTGGCCTGCAATACTACGCCTGGCCACTGCAGTGAGAACAGGGCTGTCTACTTCTGCAGAGATGAGCTCAGTACATAGCTGATCATTGTGATGGTGGGGTGGCACAAGGAACAGACCCCTGCTGGTCTAATAATGGTGGCCTATCTGGAGGCTAGACCACTAATTTAAAACTGAATAACATCTTTAAATATTAAGACACGCTTTGGGGAGATCAATTTGTCTAGCTATGAAGCACAAGCGATTGTAAACCTGCTTTGGTGAAAATGAAAGTGACAACAGGTGTCCTGGAGAGGTAACAAAAAAAAAATTGGGGGGGTCCTTGGGAACGTTGGTACCTCTACAATATATTACCTCAATTCTGATTTATATGAACTATTTTTTTTTAACTGATGTTTTAGTGCCGAGATAGCCATAAGTTTTTTTTATATATCTCTGCCATCCTAGATATATCCCAGAATTCTTCTAACTAGTGGAGCAATGCGCACAGATAATAACCGCTGAGCAGGAAGCAAGGATGCTAAGACAATACCAGCTGAGAATTTCCAGGATGCAGTTAGTAAAGACATAAAAGCCTTACATGACGCAACTAAGAGAAATCCTGAATCCACTGGAGTCCAATATTACAGCCCCTCATTACTCAGAAGTTGGACATAACACACGTATACAAGAGTCAATAGAAAAAGGACAGTTTTGATAAAACTTTTTTGTTGCCAACTTCCCAAGATTTGCATAGGAACACTTCTTCACATGCGCGTGTGAGAATTACGTCAATTTATCGTGGAACTGTTAAAACTGAATGGGTATTGTTGTCTAAGAAATTGGACTGGAATACAAAATGCTGTGACTTTTTCACGCAGCTGGAAGAAAAAGCCCTGTATGAAAGACTATGCGAGCATTAAAAAACCCAGCGAACATGCATGTTACATGTGTGTACTGCGGTTTTTTTTTCATATGTTGCCAGGAGACTGTGACAAAAAAAAAAATAATGACATCAATTGAGCTTTCTTGCATTTGTTTTTGCATTCACAAAAAACGAATGACACACATGCGCAACAAAAACTCATACAGCAAAATTGGTCTGTTAATCATGGACTGAAATTGCATACGCCCGTGCGAATGAGCGTTAACGGTATATCCATGCATGCCCGAGTTGCATACAGCAGTATTGGACTTCCTCCACACATAAAAAGTATGTGGCTTTGACCCCTTCAAAAAAAATAAAACAGCTATTTTTTTTCTTTTTTGGGGGGGTCCGAAAAACGCCACAAACCCAAAGAACACAAGTGGAAAAAAAAAAAGCAACAAAGTAAGTAAAGAGAAACAACTTGTAGTACATTTCATATTTCTGTATTCTATCAATCTACATCTAAAGTCTGTCTATAGCAGAAAGAAAAAAAACTGCCAGAAAAACACTGCTAAAGACATGGCGTTTTTTCCGAAAAACTGCCCTTATCACTGTGTAATCCATAGTGTATGAACCTCTGTCAGACGACGTATGGGCTCCTCCTGGATCAGCCATGTAAGGCGTACAATTACTCAGTAGGGATTTCAGAGAAACACGTGACTTGACCACAAGCCTCCGCAAAACTCAATGTAAGCCCAACTCAAAACAATCCATCTCTCAGTGGCTTATACATCACACTTCAATGATTAGTACCGAAATCCGCACTAACCCCACCTTACCTCTAAATATGGACATGGCAATTACTGGGGCAGCCAGCTATGCTCTTAGAAGGGCATGGGATATTATTTCATTCTAAGTACACATGGGTATGTTTACATTCTTCTGCAAAGAGCGGAGATACTTTCTGTCACCAATCCCTCCCGTCTCACAGTCCGCATACCAGACACCAGGTATTCACAGACCCCTCGCTAAACTAACAATCCCTCCATACATCCCGGATCAGACACTTCTGCTGGGCCCACCGCAGTTAGTCATCTGGAGTGAAGGACGCAATCCAATATTTTGCTGAAAAATGTAAGAACGCCTCTGTTAAAATTCGTAATCAGCCATTTGATAGAACTTGCAGACAGTCAATAACTAACAGTGTGACTACTATTAGTGCTCATACAGCGGTTGTCAGCCTTCTGCTTAGGTATACAGTGATACGGGTGCAGGAATCTGAAAAACTTGGCTGACAGTCTTGGGGTCAACCAATTATGACTGACACAAAGACTTAGGCTAGGGTTCTGTGACATCGGGATATATCGCAACACTGCGATATTATATGGTTTGCACAGTAAAGAAAAGAAGTCACAAGGAATCTTGCTATAAAATCAAAAATCTGTATCAGCATCGTGTCCCGTCTCCTGCTGGCTGCAGTTTAGCGATGGCAGCAGGTATTGTGCATTCGCAATTGCGCATCTGCTATTCTTCAAGCAGCAGGGACTAATGCCAGTCGCAGCTGCCATCTTACCAGTCTTAAGGGAGTCCAAGATTTCGCTCTTTTTTTTTTGTTATCTGCGAGGCATTCCATGAAAGCTGGCACATATGCCACAGTTAAACCAACAAACATTGAGGTTGCAGGCGATCTAGGATGAGAACGCTGATCACTAGACTGCTGTGTTGACTACAAGCATTTCTGCACATCCTGCCTTCCTTTTAGGCTACTTTCACACGAGCGTGACTCTCACGCCAGTTTGGTCTGTTGCGTTTTCGGTTTTGTTTTCTTTTACCTGTGCCGTTAGTTTGCAACGCCACGTATACATGCCGCCCATACGCAATGTAATATGCAAATATACGTGCCCATAGTGAACAATGGGCTCTCACGCATGTATGTGCATGCAAGTATTATGCAATTCCAACACGCAAATGGGATTGGAACGGTGTACAGTAATGTAGTTTATTGCGAATTGATGTGTACCCCGTAGGCGTACAGTGCATGCATAATACGTTGTAATGATACGCTCATTGGAGCCTGCCCTTACTGGGGGTAAAAAGAAAAAACAACAACATGTAAGTGGCTCCAGCAATTTTCAACAAAGCCTATGGAAAATGAGAGATGGCGCCTTAGGGCTCATTCACACGACCGTAATTTTAGCACGTATTACGGCCACAATGCACAGCTGCATGAAACGTCAATGAGACACTGCGTGTAGATACGCAAAAAATTAGATCGCAGCGTGCTCCATTTCCGGGTGTACCTTGTAGTGTGAGCCCCATACTGCTGTATGTGCGCGTATGCAAATGCTGTCCATAAGAAATAGACTGCGTATGGGCGCCAATTCATACACAACCCCGCTATGAGACAGAGCAGGGAATTTAAAAGCAAACAGCTGCCTGCATTTTGTTCTTTCCTTCTAACTAAACCAAAACTTGTTTGGACCCTTTTGTTGGCTGGCGCCCTCCGAGATGGATACCCCAGTGCCGGGGAAAGCCTCATCTGTGCTGTGGATAATTCATCAGCCCTCTTGTTCCCTAGGAGTACAGGGGTCCTTTACCCTTATTGATCCCCCAGGTACACCAGTGTACCTTTAAATTGCCTTTTTTTTCTCCATACCCTTAGGCCATTCTCACACAGGGGTGATGAGTTGCACTAAAAACTTAAAATGCGCCAAAATAGAGCACATGTCAGCGAAGGCCCCATTGAAATCAATGAGAGCGTTATACCATGACTCTTGGATGCAACTCGCATACGCCTGTCTGATAGAGGTCTTGGTCACTGTGTTTTTTGTTGGCATATTTTTTTTTCTATAGACAAGCCTACGGTAAAAAAAACGTGATACCCAGTAAACACTACGAATTTTGATTTAAAAAAAATAAAAAATAAAAAAGACATAAAAAAGCAATGTTTGTAAGGCTTTTCATATTTCACAACTGCCCTACAGAGAACATCTGGATGCAACGTTTTTGCAGTTTTCTTTCTGCCAACTACAAAAGAAACCAACTGCATTAAAACCTACAAAAAAGTGACACCAGCCTTACACGAGTCACCTCAGTGGGCCTCGGATTACATTACCTTACAGAGGTTCCATCCCCATCATAAGTTGCTATAATTAGGGGCAGCATATTATAGGGACAGTTCCGCTGTATTAGTTGTCCAGATGACTTATTTAAGAGAAAACGCAGTAGACGCATAGATCGCAGCCAGTTGTATTCACGGGGGCTTTATAAGCTTTAGACAAAGAAAGGCCAATTGCAACATAAGTGTGTCCTGAGGACTGTCAGCAGGCTACACGGGTGCTGCTGGGCTCTTGGCTCTACAAGAGCATCCCGCTATTTTAGGCTCGCAACGGTTTGGCTAATATATACGATATGCAAAACCTTCTTTCAGGTGATCAAGACTAAAAAAAAAAAAAAAAAGTCATGACGGCAGAAAGAGCTGCGGTGCTAGTTGCTATAGTAACCTACCTACATTACATCTCCATCGCAGTAACCCCATGGGCGAGAACAGTTACATTATTAAAGTACTTGCAGAAAAGAATTTAAAAAAAGATGTAAAATAACAGTCTACGGCAAACACGCCGTTATAAATAACACAAGACAAAAATGTGAGCCAGGCGGTACGCAGCATATAATTATCAATTATTGCTGCTTTTTGGGTGCCAAGTGCAATAAAACTTATGTACGTCTCTTCTCAATAATCCTTCCTAATCCCAATGCATCCGTAAGATGAATTCTTAGACAGTCAGCAGTAATGTCCTCCAATGGGGGGAAAAAAACAGAACAGTAAAGTAGAATTCCCCAACAGGATGGGGGTATAATAAAAGTATTAAAGCAGAGCCATAATGTTTCCCCAATGATAATCCTTATTGGAAAAACGTGTTCTATATCAACTTCTTTGTCCCCTTCTCACACCTTGTTATTTTTAGGTCCAACAATCTGTGCCGATTAATTTCTTAATACATGAGCTTTATCACACGCAGAGTTGAGATTTCTTCCTACTTTATCTTCTCTGTGCTATGCTAGGTTTTTTATGATGCATCCAAACAAATCAAATGACCAACTAGAGCCAGTACCATCTCTGCCTACAGGGAGGACAGGGTAAGTTTATAGCACATTGTGTATACAAGTCTGCAGCAAGCTCCCCCTAGTGGCAGTTGCAGGCAGTTAGCATTTTAGCATTGAACTATATTGCTATATACTGGATTTGGATCTCTATATCAAAGGTGCGATGACTAAAATTTGGTACATGATTCTGTACTTAATTTGTAGTAGAACTACTGGAAAGAAGAGGAAAAGAAACCAAATGAAATAATTGTATTACGTAATAGCCATGTACTGCATAGTAGAGGATCAGTGCCGTACCTAAGACTAGTCCATTTTGGGTAGAAACTCCCTATGGAAAACATGTCTTGTGTGAAGGGGTCATTTATTTTTACAACAGGAGCTCTTCAAACAGGCTGAATGTTACAGCTGATACAATTAGAAGCATGCCTAGGTCAACGCAAACTTCAAAAGGGAAACAAGTCTTTAACAAGCAAACCTGAAATGCTAACCAGACGCGACATTTCATCAGCGATCTGCTGCAGCAAAGGGGGGTCCCAGCAGTGTTCTGCATTAGCACAGGAAAAGATTTATCAAGCAACCACCAGCGCCAAGAGCTGATAAATTCCCCAAGACATTTAACCCTTGTTGTAAACTGAACCCCATGTACAGCAGAGTGTATATATTAATGCTCATTAACCTGTTGTCGGGTAATGGAAATACTGAATTTCGCAAAAATTTTAGAAATTAGCATCTTTGCTTAGAACTTTGCATTGTTCTGTTCCTCTGCGATACCTCCTGGAAACATATGAATAGGGTAATAATAAGGTGTGTCCTTACACTATTAGAAGTGAATAGAAAGAAGTTAAATCTTGTTGTTATTTGTATAGCAGCAACTTATTCCACAGCGCTTTCAGGTAATTTTAGTTATTACCCACCACCAAGCTGGGTACTCATTTTAATTACTTCGGAAGGATGGAAGGCTGAGTCAACCTTGATTACCCACCACCAAGCTGGGTACTCATTTTAATTACTTCGGAAGGATGGAAGGCTGAGTCAACCTTGATTCATCTACCTGAACCAGGCGGGGATTGAACTCGCAACCTTCAGGTCGTGAGAGCTTAGGACTACATTTCTGAAGCCTTAACGCTCTGCACCACACGAGGCTCTAAGTTAAGAAAATGACAGCTGGTACACTCACCCTCTTGTGATGTCAACCACACACTATATGCACTTATGTGGTCAAAGACCTGGACTGGGTGGCTACCGACTCCACAGTTAAATGGATGAGTATACTTACCAGGGGAAGAGTCAGATCCTGACTACAAACACACTGTAGCTTGTATACCCGATACAATCCTTGATCCGTTTGTGGACGAGTTGTCCCTTCTTCTACATTGGGTAGAGTTCCAATCTGCTGCAGCAACAGGACAGGGCCAGACTGTCTAGGAGCACAGCCTATTAACATAGGGAACTGTGACACCCAGTTGTCAATGTATTCATCTATTTCCAGGAATAACTGAAATATTGCAGTGTACAGTTCTAGGAAAAGATGTTCCAGATGTGCCAGAATTGGTATTTTACGGGGAATAGAAGTATTTACAAAAGCAGACATGTGTGGAGAGATAAGTCTTCTTTAAAATGAGTCATCATAACCCCTTTACAATGGCCAAAACGCCTTTTTACTGACCTCACTAATTGGCTTTAAACCTGCACATACATCTTTTTAAGGCATCACCAAAATCGATGTCCAAAACAGAATTACAGAAATCATAAAAAATTGTTTATTAAAAATGACATATATAATGAAAACATGAAAAAAAAAAAAACAGCATCACCTCAGGTCACACATATAAGAAGTTCCTAAAGAAAATCATACTCATATCAACCTACAGTAGGCGCCACCAAGCTTAATGTCATGCACATAATAAAATGTTACCCCATAACCGAGGGTCTGGAAATCCCTGCGCCCCGACGTGCATGTTTCGCCTTTAGCTTCGTCCAGAGGGCACAGGGATTTCCTGAACGACGCTAAGGTCAAAACGTGTGCATCGGGGTGGACGGATTTCCAGACCCTCGGTCACGTGGTAACACTATTACGTGCATGACATTGAGATTGGTTTACAAATGAGGGTTCAGTGCAGCAGCTGATACAATTCTTTACCTATGCACTGAGCAGAACACTTGGGCCATCTCCAGCAGCCTGTATACCGTTTATGGACTGCTTGTCTAGTGGTCTATTTACAGAGTACAGGCTGCCAAAATGGGGTAAATTATATGCCAATCATACCGCAGCAGTGGGGTTTTCATCTTCCTATACTATGCCAGACTATTATTGCTAGAGAGTGGTTCCCGTACCATTATACAGATAGGTTTTTCTTTAGCTTGACTCTTAACATGGTATCTGTGATATCAGGGTGGTTTATTTAATTCCCTTTTACACTGAGTTGTTCAGTTACTGCACATAGAAAACTGAATGACGCGTTGTTCAGTGTACACAGCAGTCGCTCACTTCTGAATGACTGTCTTCTTACAGTGAATGGAGGCGGGAGGGAGAGAAGGCTCCCCAGCCTGCTCCACCTCCATGCCAGCAGTGCTTTGAGTCGATGCAAGCGATACTCTCTCCTCTAACAGTGCGGGAGCTAGCATCACTAAGACGAGTGTTGGGCATCGCTTAAATGGACCATTACACTTTTAAGGCCCAATTACATGCAACAATTATCGCTCAGAATTCGTTCAAACTATGGCATATGAGCGATAATCGTTGTGTGTAAACGCTGCCATCGCTCACTCTCCGGCTGAATGAGGATTTTAAGGTGAGCTTAAAATCCATCGTTCAGCCAGAGAGAGATAACAGGGAGTCGGACATTACATTGTATTCTGCCGAAAGCCCGTGCAAGAACAGTGCAGCTGTGTGCAAAGCTCAGATCAAATGCTATGCTCTGCAAACAGCTCCCGGACACCCTTTTACACACAAATAAAGCTGATAAAGCGTTAATAGTAGAGATGAGCGAACGTACTTGGTAAGGGCGATTTCGCAATCGAGCACCGCGATTTTCGAGTACTTCACTACTCGGGTGAAAAGTACTCGGGTGCGCCGGGGGGCGGGGAGAGGCGTGGCGGCGTGGGGGGTAGCAGCGGGGAACAGGGGGGAGCCCTCTCTCTCTCCCTCTCCCCCCCACTCCCCGCTGCAACCCCCCGCGCCGCCGCGGCGACCCCCGAATTTTTTCGCCCGAGTACGGAAGTACTCGAAAATCGCGGTATTCGGGCGAAAAAGGGGCGTTGCCGAGCACGTTTGCTCATCTCTAGTTAATAGACATTACTGTCCATTAACACTTTATGCAAAACGATCGCTAAAACTGTCAATCTTTCAATCCCTTGAAAGATTATCTTTGCTTGTAAATGGGCCTTTAGTTGCTTTACAATGGTTTAGGTTAAGATAAAAGAACAATAGCTATTTAATGGGTTAAGATAAAATAACGTTCTGCACCATGTAGTCACAACCAATCTAAAATTTGTCCCATCTGTATATTCTAGAACTGCTTACAGTACTGGTTCATAGTACAAGAACCATCTTTGTGAACACTCAGGAGTAGAATGCTAAATACCTGAGATAAAAGTTGTCATTATGTATGTAGAGGTTGACTCCACCAGCAGAAATCATAATGAAGGACTGATGAATGGTGACTGCAGTTCACATCTCCACGCCCAAGGACTGACAATTCACAACAGCCAGCACTACAGAGCCAATGCTAAGGACTTTTAAGAGGTCTCCAGACATGACATTTTTATATACTGGCTCTTTATGGAAATTAGCTTTGTCTTTTAGGTTTAGCTGAAAGAAATGCATTTCTTCCTTGGCAAATCTGATTAGCTGCCATAATATGCTAAGGAGATGAAGTGCATAATAGGTTGGTACAGTAACGTCTGCTCCCAGCCATATGAAAGGAAGAGAAAAAGTGTATCTAGACCATTTCGCATTGTTCACTTACCCGAGTCTTTCTACAGCTTAATGGCAAGGTTCACACGGGTGTCTGAAAATAAAGAAAAATACTTTTTTTTTTTACATTGACCCTACAATATCTCATGCAAGATAAAAATCCATGCATTGCTCAAGAACACGCACAATGTGACTAATGCTGACCATACTCTGCAGATACACATGCATGCTCACCCAGCCAAGTATGCATGTGTTCTCAATAATCAGAGGGGAATATGCTGCTATCAGACCCCGCTTGTAGTAGCCTATCTGCTAGGGAGGAAAAAAAGGATCGGGCACATTAAAGTCCAAGATGCCTGACCCTTCTTTTCCTCTCGCTTGCTGACACACTGACACACACTGACACACACACACACACTGACACACACACACACACACACACACACACACACGTTTCCCAAACTCCAGTTCTTAAGACCCCCAACTGGTCAGGTTTTCAGGATATCCTATAGTAACTAAGTTTGAGAAACTCTGCATTAGATAGTCAATTGGTCCATTGCGGTGGTCGGAGGAACCTCCGAATTTCAACGTGTACACCGGCAATGGGAGGCAACTATAAAAAAAAAACAAAAAAAAACAAAAACTTTAATCCTGGTAACTTGCCTTATCAGCACCATAACTTAGCTTATTGTGCTCGTAACCAGACCCTGACAGACATGATGACACTGCCGTAGTAATACTATGCGAGTTCTGCTCCTCAAACCTCTATTCATCTGACAGATTTTCTTTCAAGAGGGTGTCCAGTTGTAAAATATTGATGTCCTGTGTTCAGGATAGGCCATCAATAATAGATCGGCAGGTGTCTGCCACCAGGGTCCTGTCAATAAGTAGTTTGTGCCAGTGCAACTCCGTTCCCACTGTAGTGGTCTGACCTGGTAACTACTGGTAAAGTTCCCATTCAATTCAATGTAAACTTGTCCTGCAATACTAAGCCTGACCACTGTAATGAGAACAGAGCTGTCTGCTTCCTGTAGAAATAAGGTCAGTACACAAGCACACTGGCCTGGAAAGGAACTGATCACATTACATACCTGCTGAAGGCCACCCATAGCCATGTAGTATCTTAGCGTGTAATACGCGCCGAGCTAAAACATGCTGCAATTTTTCATTGACCAATCAATTTAGGATCTCTCAATCTTGCATCGTCTGGAGATCTGGTACGAACAGTCTACAGAAAAGACATAGAAATCGAAGATTGCCTGCTCCTAACTGATCAAGACAAGAGGCACAGAAAGTTGTTCTGCAGTGTTGCCCTTTTACAAGGGCATGAAAGTTTGCACTGAACTGCTGCTCACATTGTTTATGTGGACATAAAAAGTCTCGCGCGTCAACATTATATCTTTCCAAGTAAATAGGGAGGTGTGTTGCAATGTGTATTGGGATGAACAATTGTAATAACCATCGTTTGTCCGCATACTAGCAAGCGATTGTTACTGCTGCACACACCAAGCAAGCACTGATCAACATGGTATCTTGTCGATCGCTCGTTAAAGGGGCCTGGCCAACACAGTATCTACAGCAAATTTACTATAGGCACATAAGAACACATGGAAGCCACACAATCACACCTAGAGGCGACTGGACTACTAATTAAATATGTTTACTTGCCCGAGTGACCTTGGTGTGGAGATTTCTAGCAGGGTCTTGAAGGTCAGCAAAGTGCAGACCATCAGGCAGCAAGGTGATAGACAAGCAGGGAAAATAGCTGAACTCTGCACACCGCTGGGATAGAGGATTCTGAATAATTTGCTATATTTTGGTATAACTAGTTTATGTTCTATTGAATACTCCGTCAGGTTCACATTTAAAGTATACCTAACCTTTCAGATGACTTCTCAGTGTAAGCTGCCCTGGGGAATAATATTATTTCTGGCCATTCTATAACTTGTATCCTGTATTTTGTAGAAGCCCTCCTCTGCAAACTCTATCTCAAATTATCAGTTTTCCCTGAGCGTGTGGGTGGAGATTAGCTGCGATGAGGTCTCCAATACACAGCTCATTGAAAAAAAGGGCTGTACCCCCTCATATACAGAGTAGTTGTCACGGTGTGCAAGCCGCGTCAATGTCGTCGCATGTCAGCCGCAATATGGAAGTGGATCCAGGCTGGGGTCATGAAGGCTGCCCAGCCCTATGTGACAGTGGCATCGGCATATGCACCTTGTCATTCAGTGCCGAGTCCACATCCATCTGCTGGTGTGTAGTCTGAGGGTGTTGACAGCCAGCTAATGAGCCACTATTATACACCTGTGTCACTTGTGTTAGCTGTATGTTGTTGTTCTCAGTAAGAGAAACCAAGTAATCTTGTAGATATGATACCTTTTAATAGCTCGCAAAAATACATGATGTTATAGCGAGCTTTCGAGCCTACTTAGAGTTCTTCTCGCTAAATAGTTGTGAAACTGTGGCAATTTGCAGTAAAACAGCAGATTCTGGATAGCCCCAAGCCAATCGCCAGATCAAAACAAAAAATTTTTCAATCATTGGAACAGTAATAAGTAGACCCTGGTGAAGCTTATAAACGAATCCTTTGGATTCCTTTGAATGCATTTCACGTAGACATTCAAGGGGTTTACCCCCCCCCAAAAAAAGGGTCATATCCTGTAATAGTCAGTTTGCTTATCTTGACCCCATTAGCTCTAAAAAGGTTTTTCTGTGCTAAACATCAACAAATAGATTACAAATGTCAATGAGGTCCAATTGGTAGGGGTCCAACTGCTGGAACTAGAGGACAGGGAATGTAAGATGTGCCCATTTTGTGGAGTAGATAGCTGCCTTTGAAGCCCCAATAATAAGCTCGGCGGGCTACCACTGTTTTAAATATAATTGCCTCCAGGTCTGCTGAAAATAGTTTACTTCTTGACTAATGTCCAAAAGCCACTACTGATTCTAAAAGAATAGACCATTTTCAAATCAATGGCAACTAACAGTAATGGTGCCCTGCATGCTAGTAGCAAAAGGAATACAGGTTTTATACTAAAATCATGAGTACTGAGTACTGGGAAAAGTAAGCTTTAAAACTACATTTGTGATTTGAAGACTATATGCACTGTGACATCTGTGTGCCAACAGGACTCGGGGCAACTGAGGGGAATAGGAAATTTCTCACCGCCCTACGCTATTTTGGGATCGTTACCCCAGGCAGTGTTGTCTTCTTGACTCGTGTCAAATTCTATGTATGTGTAACTTTACTTGTGGCAAACCTAGCTGTAACCTTGCCATTATTGTTGAGAAGTCTTGCAGCCGCGCTGATGTCATGTCTCACTTTTGTAATCAGCGATTACCTGCTGACAGGTATGAAATCAACCAACAAACCTGTTATTTATCAAGCCTCATGCACAAAAATAGAAAGAGATTGTAATTGCACTTTGCCTGTTCCAGCAGGTATCTGCACATTGCATACAATTGTCCTAAGTGCCAGTTATACTACAGGTTGTATCCCAACACATGACGAGGCTCGTAAAATGCAGGTTTCTGAAGTAGATTATTGATAAATAATGTTTTGTAGATTTATAGTTTCAGAGAAACAAGACAGCATTCTAGCCAAAGACAATCAACTTGGTAAATCTCCGAGATGGGAGGAACATAAGGAAGGTAGGAAACGGCGCGTTATCGGGTGTAGTAATTAAAAATTTTTTAAAAAATCAACAGTTGACAGAAAATGTCAAAAGAGAATGCTCTTACTCGATATAGTCGTGCTGGCTCATCGCCAAAAGCTGTGCCCTATACTGAAAACCAGACTGATATTGCAAGTACCATAAGGACAACCAGCTATACTTGGAGCTGCTTGCCAAGGGCTGACACATGTTAAATGCCAGGCCAGCTCCAAAGAAAATCAACTTTTATTCATGAAAACAGGCAACACGTTTCAACCTAGAATAGGGTCTTCCTCAGCCTTTAAACAAAGCAAAGATTGTGGGGAAAAATTTTGTCCTGTAGGAGTCAACCAACTGGTCCCATAAGGAGGGGGGGGGGGGGGGGGGGAGGCATTTATAGAAAAAGAACAGATTCTGTGGAATTTCTGAAAATCTGCCCATCAATTTCAGATTGCAGTATATAAATCCAAACGTTGTGTACATTTCCATATAATTTTCGCAAAAGAATAAATTGCATTGGACTCAGTGAGCCATTCCTTAATTGAGGGTGTAGACTGCTCTTTCCATTATTTGGGTATTAAAATTTAAGCCACATGTACTAAATGTGGGATTATTGACTTGTCGCTTAAGATTTTAGGTGATTCGTCTTAGTTAAGAAGGATCAATTCTGTAGACAGATGTATATATAAATCAAAACAAATCATTGATAATCTTCCCTATTTTTTCCCTAGAAAGATCTCAATTCTCCGCATTTAAACCATGTGTGGTAGACAGTACTGTGGAGTCAGAGTCATGGAATGGATGGCCCATTTTGGGGGTGTCACAGTCAGATATTATATATTAATTATATATAAAAGGAGTCGGAGGTTTGGCTTACAAGTTTATTGAAGAGCACATGTCAAATTTTTGGCCAGCGCATGGATTTCACTGGCGGGCACTGTGGGAACCAGGAAGCGGGGAAGTATGAAAAATACATCCGGCGGCTCCCATAACACTACCATAAATTAGTTTATAGTGCTTTACGCAGATGACAGGTTCTCTGTAATAGCATCTCTGATAATGACATTCTTGAGATGATAAACAAGTGTCAGGGAATCTATTAAGGAAAACCTCTCTGGAGGGAAGATTTTGATCTTGAGTGTAAGCACTGACATTAAGGCTGTTTAGGTTAGGATTTGAGGAGATTTTCTTTTTAAATCATGCATATTTATTTGGGAATAGGAAAATTATTGGTGTAAAAACACCAACTTTAGGCTTTAAACAGAACAAAAAAAAATTTCTTACATTTATGTTAACTTTTTAGCACACGCATGGACATAGAATTCGATATATATTTTACAAATACTGCGTTTTAATCAGTGTCGAGAAATAGTCTATTCTGGATTAATGTATCAGTGGTGATTGCAAGACACTTGATTTGGTTACTGAAAGTCATGTTCTGAAAAACCTGAGAAGTGAGAAGTCAATGGTGAAAGTGTCCAGTAAAAAAACAAAAAGAAAAAAAAACAAAACAGGGCATTATGAGGACTTTTGGCACAGTGATTATATATCACAGTAGCGAAAACACGCAGAAAAATGTCATGTATGAGCTGACTAATACTGTAATACTTCATTACTCAATACCAGATTTCTGTCACCCCATTTCTAGTTTTTACTGGCACAATGTATACAAAATATGAAGAAGTATGAACACCTTTAACAACAAGGTGAGGCCAGGAGGTTTAAACTATAAATACATGGATAATGTCCAAAACCAAAACTGAGATACAGCTGTGAGCTGTAGACATTGTTTGGAATTTCCAACAGAATCATGCTGACTTTTACAGTTTGACATCGGCAGTTTGACATTTTGTCCTATTTTTAAACATAATTCAGAGACCGAGCTCCCAAATGGAACCTCCTACGTGGACGTGAAGGAACCCAAGACAACTATTTCTATAAAAACACAAGGTATCTGATAGCCATGTGTGTAGTTCCTGAAACCTTACAAGCAATCAACGGTCATCACCAGGGAAGTTTAGACATAATTTCAAATGAAATTGAAGCCATCAAATCAATGGCCAAGCATGAGGAACCCAGAGGGGCCAGGTCAGCCAGTGAAAGAGATAATCTTAAGGCCCTTTTACACGCAACCATTATTGCTCAAAAGCTATCTTTTGAGCGATAATCGTTGCGTGTAAATATGTCTATCTTTCCCTTTTCTGCCAAACAATGATTTTATATGTTCGGCACAAAATCCATTGTTCAGCAAAAGAGCTGATAGCAGGGACTTCATGCTGTCTTCTCTGCGGGGATTACATTGTCTCAGCTGTCAGTCTCGCAGCAGAACAAAGGGAATGTATTCAGAGAACAGACCACCCGCTGTTCTCTGAATATAGCTCCCGGCGGCTCACACACATTTATAAAACAATTAGTAGTTTGTGCTAAATGATCGCTCGAAAGCTATCTTTTGAGCGATTATCTTTTGTGTGTAAAAGGGCCTTTACTTAGCATATCTGAAGACTGGCTCACAGACATCCCTGAGAGGACGCATGGACAAGAGTGGATCCAACTGAGGGTATAGTACAAATCCTTAATTCACACTGTTTGGGATCCACTGACTTTCTTTTTAAACTTGGCCTCCGACTGGCAATAACGATTAATGTGAACAGTACTTGCACTGTCCAACACTATGCTGCATAATGCTCCATTCACATTGGTATTAAGAGTGCTCACCGGGCTTTCAAGCTTTCACAGCAAGAACAGCGCAGCACGTAGTTACTTATTTTGCCATCAAAGAGATGGAAACTTTGCCAGAACTCCATTACAAGTCAATGGGGTCCATAGTTTGCCACTTGGATAACACATACAATGGATCCGGCCCCGTGTCAAGGACTCGGTTATAAAACAGAAGCCACAACATCAGTGTGAGTGTCTTAGGCCGTCAACAGGATGTACCATTTTATTTTAGGTTTACTTTCTGATATACTAACATTCTCCGCAGTGCTGTACAGAGATTGTAACCATCCAATAGTCGCAGTTCCCAAATTTAATTTGCCTATAGCACACATACACTCTAGGGCCAATTTCATATGAAGCCAATTAATGCATCGGTATCTGCTGCTCGTAAAAGTCTATGGCTGCTATCCAATCTAATAGTTCTCACTGGCGACCCCTTACAAAAACCCACCAAAATCCTATCTTATGTCTAACAGGCTAAAATCCAGTAAATAGGGAAGATAAAAAAGATTGCGAAACCTCCATGTGATTATCAGCTGGTGGAAGTGATAATGTAACACAGTCTATAAAAGACTTCTCTTGGTCACCTGACCTAAATCTGTGCAAAAACAACTAATGCAAAAAACTTGCTATCACTTTGTGTACATAAAGCTCCATTTACACGCAAAGATGATCGCTCAAAAGACAGCATGAATGACAGTTTTGAGCAATCATTTTGCATAGCTACTAATGGGAACTAATGCCCATTAGAAGCTTATTAGCATCATTTGCATTTAAATGAAGCTCCCTTTGCTTTAGGCTTTATTCCCACGAGCGTATATCAGCCATCCGTTTTCACGGTCAGCCGATATACGGCGTGATCTGATGCATTGGATTCAAGTGCATCAGATCACATGGCTGTATTCCTGAGACGTAAAAGTGCCTGGCCAGGCCAATATAGTCCTGGGAGGCAGTTTAGCAGCGTGGCTGCTTAACTCCCTCCCTCTGCTCCCCTCCCCCTGTCCACATCCAGCAATGGGAGGAGGCGGGACTGGGCGGTGCTTAGCTCCACCCCATCCCCTCCCATTGCAAAGAATGAGCAGGGAGGAGAGCAGAGGTGAGCCTGCGAGGGGGACGGAGGAGAAAGGGGCGACGGCATGGTGACCTCGGCATATATGCGCCGGGGCCCATGCCGTGTGAACGGATGCACAAACGGTAGATTTGTGCACCTATTCACGAACTTCTACGTCCCAGATAGTAGCATATATTGTCCGGCCGTGAAAACGCTGTCTGATATACACTTGTGGGAATAAGCCCTTATGCAGATAACAACAAGTACTCTGTTATCTGCATACAGCTCCATTGTTCTCCCCCAGGACAGCAGCGTACATCTGCGCGGAAAAACTGCACGCATATGTGACCATTCGCAATTCGTTTCCATGATCACTCACAGGCCTTCCACTGCAGATATATGCAAGCAGAATCCAACCTGTTCGTGTAAGCCTGGCCTTATTACTGGTATAGCTAGTTTTATGCACACAAAAGTGATCACAAGTCCCCTTTAAAGGGCCTTTTACACGGGGCGATGTAGGTTATAGCGATTTGTTGCCAGTGTGTACATTTGCAGTAATCGCGACAGTAAACACACAGTATTAAAAAAAACCTGTATGGTTATTGCAATCTCTAAACCCAACTCCGAGTAGCTTGCTATATCGGCCAATGCCGCCTTTGTTAGTGGAAATGTATCTAGCTATGTAAAAGGGCATACTTTCACGATCCTCCGGTTTATGAGTTGATGGCCTGTGCCAAACTATGTCCACAGCAGCAGATCCCTCAATAAACTAGGTTTCTGTATAAAGCATGAAACAACTGTTGTCCCGCATATTAAAATTTACACGACAAATTCCAGATAAGTCACAATGTTACAGCAGATATATTTACTTTCAAGTTTATATCCTCAGGAGACAGGGTTTAAAGACAGCCTAGCCAGACATTTCCTCTTGGACCCAGGTGTACAGGATACATTCAGTTCCCAGTGTTTATTCAGTTCTGTTACTTGTTTCCTTATTGGGAGGAACTTGGTTGGGGAGTAAGGAACTCTATGACATCCTATGTACTATGACCGGAGTTACTGCATAACCCCTACAAGATATAGATCTGAAGAGACCCACATAACAAGGCTCCATTAATAGGAGAACGACAGCATATGCTATATACAAGCCTGGGCCAACCAACCCAATTTCATTATCTGTGGCCAATTAAGCATTACCCACAGATAGCCAGCTATTAAAGTACATTCCTACCATTGGGCTGTCTGGGAATGGGAATTGGTGTCTGGCAATACCTTACCCCCTTGTCCCTGCTGAAATAAGCATGCACGTCTGTATGATCTGAAAGTATATGTTTTTTTGAAAATTGCGGAGCTGGTTGCTGAACAAATAAGCATTGCGATGACAGATTTGACGTGTATGTCAAACCAGACCATGACGTTGCAAGAGGAGAGGGCGACAGGTAGCCAGTAGAGATGAGCGAGTATACTCGCTAAGGCACATTACTCGAGCGAGTAGTGCCTTAGCCGAGTATCTCCCCGCTCGTCTCTAAAGATTCGGGGGCCAGCGGGGAGGAACGGAGGGGAGATCTCTCTCTCCCTCTCTCCCCCCTGCTCCAAGCCGCAACTCACCCGTCACCCGCGCCAGCCCCCGAATCTTTAGAGACGAGCAGGGAGATACTTGGCTAAGGCACTACTCGTTCGAGTAATGTGCCTTAGCGAGTATACTCGCTCATCTCTAGTAGCTAGTAACATATTGCTAAAAAACTATACCTAGGACATAGTGGTTATGTTTATTTCATTATCTATGTGATGGATGAACTTGACTGCAGATGGCTATGCCACAATCTTCAGCAGATGGCTGTTCTTATGTACAACCTCATTGATGATCTGCTTCTGATTAAAAGCAAAAAAATAAAGCTAGCTAACTGTGCAGGTTTCCCCTTTGTAAAAGAAAAAAATTGAAATAAAAAAAAGTTTTGTTTCTTTAGCAGACTCTGTAAGTAGCTTATCCCCAATGTACTTTGTTATTAGGAGAAGCAGGCACAGGCTGTTTTATGATAGTATATGTTTGATGCTCAACACAAAATACAGGTTGCCATAAATGACAGTCTGCTTTTTGCTAATGGATGTGAAGGACAACAGCGTGAGGGATAATGATTTCTCCACTGCTGTCCTAATAAATCGGACTATTCCATTACATTGTGCACGGATGATTAGAGAATTGCTCATTTGCAGCCATTACATCGGCTCCACAACACTTAAAGGGAACCTGTCACGTCCCCACAGTACTGTAAATAACTTAGGGTGCCATTAGGGGATGTGACAGGGATCCCAGTGATGTATTTTTTATATACTCGCCCGCTCTCAAAACCCAGCGGTCTTACCCTCTGAAGATCACGAGTGCTCTCCCATAGACTTACCGGTATATGGGATGAGCGCATGCATAGGATTCTGAAAAGTCAGATTTTCCTGTGCCACGCTAGGAAGAAAAAAACAAAAACAAAAAACTACAAACTCTGCGACCAAATGTCCTAAAAGGAGACGATGTATGAAGCAAATGCGAAGACTGGCAAAAGTGGAACGCAACATTATTTTTAAAGCAAACACCCCCCCCCCCCACCCCAACTCTGCACAGTTTGGGCAAACACCTCTGCAATCTTTTCAGCCAATTGCTTCTTTCCCACTGACAACCATCAGAAGAAAGGATGTAACAGCACTGTGCTGGTTTCTAGCCGTCAAGCTTTGAAAGCAGTTCAGTTTGCATTTCAATTCTCTGGGGTTGTCAGTGCGATGTAGATAATAGCGTATTTGTAGCTTGATATGATAATGCATTCTGCACGGATGACAATATTTTATTGTTTAATACTGTTTTTTTTCTCTTGGGAAGCAAGGTCAGGATCAGTTTTCCTGTTGAAACGAGAACAGATGCAGTAAAAAAAACATTTTTGTTTAGTGTTTATAGAAGTATTGTAAAAACTCAATGAATTAAAAAAGTGCTAGAGTAAGGCCGGGCCCACACGGGCGCATGGTAAAACGCTGCGTGTATAACGTGGTGTTTTATCGTTGTGTGAGCCGGCGCATTGCCGCGTATGGCAGTAATAATAAATATATGAAAGTGTAAATGGATCAATGAAAATCAATGTACTTTCATTGACTCCATTCGCTGCATATTATAGGCAATGTCTGGCAAGCCTAGAATTTTGCTGGTAGTTCACTGGTAATTGTAGGAGTCAGGCATTCAGAGAGATTCTAGCTAAATGGTTTGTACACCCAATATAACATGCGTACGCACACACGCTGCAACAAGAGGGGCAGACACAGAATCTACAGAGCTGTCAGCTTGTGAAGATAGCTCCTCCCACACAAATAAGAACTGCTCTACTACAGGAGCTCAATACCAAACAACAGGCAGTGGATTGGAGAGGGGCTGGAAGGGAGACCTCTAGTGGCAGCCAAGTTAGCATTGATTCACAGTGGTTAAATAGAATTTCTAATAAAAGTATATTATAAGATTTATGAGACACACAGGCTATTAAAGGGGTTGTCTCGCGGCAGCAAGTGGGGTTATACACTTCTGTATGGCCATATTAATGCACTTTGTAATATACATCATGCATTAATTATGAGCCATACAGAAGTTATTCACTTACCTGCTCCGTTGCTAGCGTCCCCGTCGCCATGGATCCGTCTAAATTCGCTGTCTTCTGGCGTTTTTAGACGCGCTTGCGCAGTCCGGTCTTCTGCCTGGTGAATGGGGCCGCTCGTGCCGGAGAGCTGGTCCCGCGTCGTCATCGTAGCTCCGCCTCGTCACGTGTGCCGATTCCAGCCAATCAGGAGGCTGGAATCGGCAATGGACCGCACAGAGCCCACAGTGCACCATGGGAGAAGACCCGCGGTGCATCATGGGTGAAGATCCCGGCGGCCATCTTGGAGAAGGAAGAACGAAGTCGTCGCAGAGCGGGGATTCGGGTAAGTAATATATATATATATTTATTTACTTATTTTTTTAAACTCATCCCTTGGGTTTGTCTCGCGCCGAATGGGGGGCCTATTGAAAAAAAAATAGGTGCGAGACAACCCCTTTAAGGGAGCCTAAGTTGTGTGAAAAGCTTGTTGTCCTTTAAATTTTTATGTATACGTTCTTATGTATTACGTCTAGCTAACCCACAACCTAGAATATAGTGCTAAATGTCCACCATGAGGCCCAAAGACCTATTTTTTGTTTCTGATTCTGCTCTGAATTATAGTGTATACCTTTTTAAAATGGAATTTTGCCCTTATGCACATGAAGATAAAGATATTTCTCTTCCATAAATATCTGGTCATCCAATAACAAAATACAGGAAAAGAGTAATCACTCTTAGAAACCAAGCAGATCCAAAGACCTGGATTGAAGAAGAGATGGCAACATTCATTAACAAAATGTGGATGATGACACGGCTGCTATATGTAAAATACAAAGACTTATGTAAGCAATTGCAATCGGTGTACAGTGCTATAGAATATGCTGGTTTTATATACGGAACAGGAAATGAAGCGTTTCTTGGGATTTTCACTTAATGGCTTATCGTTAATGTAGACCATCTAGGTACAATTCTGCGAGTCTGACCACTGGGATTCACAGGGATCAGCAAAACTAAGGCCTCCCTCACACAAGCGCTTTATTCCATAATTACCGCTGCGTTTCAGCACCACGGTATAACGCTCCCATTGTTTTCAATGGAGTCTTTCAGAAAGGCATTCACCATTTTCAAGCAGAGTCTGTTCTATTTTTCGGCATTTAGCGCACCTCATAAAGGACTGCCCATCTCCGTTAACAAAAAACGAGCAGTTCATAGATGAATGAATACGCATTTATACAGGCAGATAGATTGTCGATTGATTTTTATGCCTGCCCAAACTGAACCACGAACAACAAAGTGAACGAATTATCATTACTTGTCATTCAGTCGCTGGCAGCATTTACACGGCGTGATTATTGTTCAATTTCGTACATTCCAATTAAAAAAAATAAATAAATTGAACGATATCTTTAAAAAGGACCCCTCTGTGCACATTTACTTGAATTGGCTGAGGTACCATCAGGCACCATACAGAAGTGGCAATGGTGCTCCAGTAAGCAACATTATGCCTTCTTCCTACTCATCAATGTGGTGCCAAATTCAAATCCCTTTCCATAAGACACTGATGGCCTATCATAAAAAAGAAAACTATACCCCACACAATGGAAAACGACAAACCCCTCCAAAAACAACAAAAGCACATACGATCTATTAGATTTGACCGACTACTATGGCAGAAACAGGAGGTAAAGTAATTAAGTATGCCTTGCCCTCATCTCACAGCCAATTTAAATGGACCAATTTTAAGAAACTGAGTTGCTAGAGACACTACATGTTAACCCCCGAAAAATGCCACCCTGTGCATTCCCTTATTCTACAGTGGTAAAACGCAAAAAAAATTAAAATAAAAATCCTTCCATGATATACTGCAGGAGCCAAAGATCACGTAATACTCACTTCTTCATAGTTGGCAAGAATCCGAGCACAGACACAATGCCTCATTAATTTTGTATCATAACACAATCTGCGGAGCGTTGGGCTCCCTCAGACGGCGCTATGTGGAGTATGACAATGCTGCAGCCTGTGCCTTTATCTAGTCCATCTCAACCTCATGTATATTGGTGTAAAGAAAGTTATTGTAGTGTTGAAATAATCTTTCAAACCAGGAAAATGAGTTGCTTTCTCCTGATAAAGAAAGGAATTTTGATTTTGCCACAATCTTTAGCATCCTGTAGAGAACACCTGCCTGACGGAAGGCTGGAAAAACACAGCACAGTGAGCCGATATATAGTCACTTTAAAAGTTTACAGAAGGAATACACATGGCTCACAAAAACACTAAATCATTAGTCTTGCACTGTGGAATAATTTGATCAATACTACTTTTTTTCTGTGCATTCCAAGTAGTGACCATGTTCCTGGGTGAAGGGCTAAAATAAAGAAATCCCTAACAAGAGTGGGGGTAACTAAAGAGGGTATTAGTAAGCAAAGGGTCCCCCCATATCATCTCCTAATGCCTTCAAGCGGGAGGGTTGGGTATTAAAAAGAGTCATAAGCAATGTCCTGCAGTTATGGTCCTCAACTGTCACAGACGTCTTCAGGCCCACTAGTTGGCCTCACGGTTGTGCTCTCAAAAAGCCTCAATTTATAGCGTCCTTGGGTATCCATTTTCGTTAAATCATTTTTTTGAGAATGTTAGATTGTCAAATAAAATCTGAGTCTGTGGTACAATTTCTACGGATTCTCCAGAATTGCCCATAAGCAATATTTAAATTCCATTTCCTTGCATGACAGCTTGAAAAATCTAGGCAGCTATTCGCATCAACAGCTCTCAAGTGGGTTTTTGGGTAGATCTGGTCCTCAGATGCATAAAGTTGTAGAAAAAAAAAAAACAAAAAAAAAAACAAACAACAAAACATTTGACTGGTATGGATATTGCCTATAAACCGCAGACCCCAAGTGTTCGCAGTAAGGTCTAAAATAAAATCCTGAACTTCTAGTTTAGGCCATTTAATAGGATCAAAAAAACATCATCAATATGTTCTCTCACTTCGAATGCACCCATATAGAGGTTTGCATAACTAGGTGTAAATTTTGTCCCCATCGCGGTCCCTCTGTTCTGCAGACAAAAGCTATTGTTATAGGTAAAATAATTACTCGTTAGCATAAAACGAATGCCATCTAAAATAAAGATTCTTTGGTAAGTAGGCATCAAGAGGTCGGGGTCTAAGAAGTGATGAACCGTCATGGGGAATATTAGTGTACATTGATTTGATATCTGGGGAGGCCCAAATATAAGAATCCTTCAATGGAATGTCCATAACCATACTTATGGTTATGATTTCCAGCAATCCTTAAGTAGGTTGGTAGATACGTAATGAATAGAGATGAGTGAGTATACTCGCTAAGGCACATTACTCGAGCGAGTAGTGCCATAGCCGAGTATCTCCACGCTTGTCTCTAAAGATTCGGGGGCCGGCGCGGGTGACAGGTGGGTTGCGGCGGGGAAGAGAGGGAGAGAGAGATCTCCCCTCCATTCCTCCCCGCTCTCCCCCACCGCTCCCTGGCCCCCGAATCTTTAGAGACGAGCGGGGAAATACTCGGCTAAGGCACTACTCGCTCAAGTAATGTGCCTTAGCGAGTATACTCACTCATCTCTAATAATGAAGCATTGTACTTCGTGATCTACATATTCAGATAAATGACTTGTGATTGAGCCCATCCTAGCTATAATGAGGCATCCTGGGGGTTCCTAAAGAATTCATGAATTATGGGTAAAAAATAAGAATATGGAGTTTCTGGAATACTCGCGCAAATAAAATCCTTTTCAGTTTTAAACAATTTCTACTAAAAGCATCATAAATTAAATGGAGCGGTGACTTTTTTTAATGTTCAGAGTTGGATTCCCATTACGTTTTATATAGTATTCCTTGTCCCCTAATATCCTTCGGGCTTCCGAACCATAAAAGTCACTGTCCATAATTACTATAGCTCCCCCTCGTCTGCATTTCTGATTACCATTTCCCTCTTGCTGGATAGGTTTTTCAGGGTCATCATCTGGTTCCTGTTTAAGTTACTGTAAAATCCCCATTTCTCTTTGGAAAAAATTATAAAATCATTCATTACTTTTTATAACAAAGTCTCAATATATAGTCCTTTGTGTTCCATGGGATAAAAGTTGCTTGAGGGTTTTAAATTAGTGGCAATGGGTTCCTGAAACATCAGTTCTACTGCATCCTCCAGTTGTATTTAGGAGGGGGTGGGTCGCTTGTTCAGGCACGGGATTATTTAGAATAATGGGCTTGAGATTAGAGGAATCCTCGAAACCTTTTATAGCTAAATGCCTAAGTAAAGTGAGATTTCTGATAAAACGATTTAAGTCACTTGATGGACTATAGGATAACCCTTTGTTTGGGATTTTGACCTCTTTTCTATGCAAGGTGTTTACAGAGGTTTTTGGTGGCATTATTTAGTATTGCACGGGGTTGATTTATTTGGCTTTTTTTAATTTCATAACATTTCCAAGCTCATTTGCCGCCTCTTGTACATTTGATCTTTTCCATGGGGGTGGGCGGGAGAGGTTTGTAAAACTGTGCCATTTTGGTTCATTCTAATCCTGGGGTTTTGGTTAATGGATGATTTTTTTCAACAGTGGTTTCATTGGGGATACGGAGGAATGGACAGGTCAGAGTTTCTTAGGGGGGGATGGTGTTTGAACTGGTTTGGGAGGAGGGGATTTTTTTCAGATCTGTATGAAAGATCCAATCTGTGATTTATCACTGATGGGTCCTGTACTGCATGCGTTCACACAGAACAATTATTGTGCAAACCACTAATTCTAACAAGCGATAATCGTAGCGTGAAAAAGGGGCTTTAGTCAAGTTGTTAGAGGGTTATGCTCAATTCTTAAAGTGATAGTTAGTCATCTCCCTCTGTTCAGCCAGTTGCTATTTGACCCTGACTGTTCTAAACAAATTCTTCTCCGATATTCCACAATCAGGTCTGCCACACCCCATTGCTCCAGCACTTTTAGAATGAACGTGCTTTTCCCAAGCAATCCTCAGGACAGGCCATTAATAGAGATGAGCGAGCATACTCGCTAAGGGCAATTGCTCGAGCGAGCATTGCCCTTAGCGAGTACCTGCCTGCTCGAGAGATAAGGTGGGAGCAGGGGGGGGGGGGGATCTCCCCTCCGTTCCTCCCCGCTCTCCCCCGCAGCTCCCAGCGCGACGCCGACACCCGAACCTTGACTCTCCAGCAGGCAGGTACTCGCTAAGGGCAACGCTCGCTCGAGCAATTGCCCGTAGCGCGTACGTTCGCTCATCACTAGTCATTAATAGTTGATCCGCAAGAATCTGGCGCTCGTGATCCTGGACGATCAACTGTTTGAGCGACCACTGTCGGTGCCACAACACAGTGTACAGGGAGGGAGCAGATCACTCAGACCCAAGTAGTGGCCAGTACCTGTTGCAGATGTAGCAAACATTAGATCTATGAGAGCGGCACAATCTGTTATACACACACACACACATTATATATATATATATATATATATATTTTTTTTTTTCCTTCCCCACACACAAACTCATTGTCAAAGAAAATCAAGCATCACATTTTGTATCCAAGCTAGAGGCAGCCCGACAGGGTACAAGAGCTTCCATGCCTGCCTGTATCACATCTTGTATCCAAGCTAGAGGTGGTACAACAGGGTACTAGAGCCTCCATGCCCACCCATAACACAGCTTGTATCCAAGCTAGAGGCGCTACAACAGGGTACTAGAGCCTCCATGCCTGCCCGTATCACATCTTGTATCCAAGCAAGAGGTGGCGCAACAGGGTACTGGAGCCTCCATGCCTGCCTGTATCACATCTTGTATCCAAGCTAGAAGCGGTACAACAGGGTACTAGAGCCTCCATGCCCGCCTGTATCACATCTTACATCCAAGCTAGAGGTGGTACAACAGGGTACCATAGCCTCCTTCAAGGGCTCAGTTTTAAGCAATAAAAATATACCTTTGCTCGGATATTGTAATCACTTAGGCCAGCTTCACATGATTGAGGGAAAACAAATGCACGGTTTTCGCACGATGCGAGAGTGAGCGAGAGCGCAGAATTACGAAACCAATGATTTGCAATGGTCTCCTTTGCATTTGCAATGTTTTGAGGGAAAAAAATTGCAACATGTTCTATCTTTTTGCAATATCGTCAATTGTTTTCAATGGGAGAACTACATGATCCTCTGCTGCAGCTGTGACATCTGCGGCTGGGGAAGGATCCCTTCATCCCCGTGAGGATGAAGGGATTCCCCGTAGTGATGCGAGGCTGTTTTCACATGAAAACGACTCACATCCAAAAGGACTTTCACTTGGTGCAAAGTGCGATATCGGCCCGATATCACCCTCGCCCATGTGAAACTAGCCTTACTTATATCAACGTAACAATCACGCATAGAAAGTATCATTCGATTCCAACAACTCATTCTAGGTGCTTGATTTTTTTGACAAGGAGTGTATATATATTACATATACACACACACATACACACACTCACACTATCGTAAAACACTTTATTGTTGGTGCTTTATAAAGTGATAATAAAGGCTCCTCCTGTTTATTTAAATGCCATCTTGGATCATGGTCACTCGTTCTAATACTTACAGACATCGTCCCGCTTGTCCTTTAGCCTTGTCTGGACTTTAATTGATTTCGAGTGCGCGCACTGTTGTCCATGAACACAACAGGAAACAAAAAAATTGAGGTCAGACATTGCTGTCTAGCTCAGATGAAATCTGGGTCACAGCGATTGCTTCTGGCTTGTCACAAAGTATTTGATACAAAGGCACGTTACCAGTGTGCCAACTAGTTAGCAATCCCTAATCTGACGCGATATAATGAGAAAGGCTGCAACAAAAGAGCAGTCGAGGAAGTTTTATATTTGCTAGTAATGAACATATGTTCTGCTCAAATTTTTACTGAACAGGAAACTATGAAAATATATGGATTTCCAAGGTTTTATTTATTTGCCTTAGTATTTAGTTTATAGATTTGTCAGATGGCGAGTAAGCGGGTCTTAAAACTGGACCTGTAAAAAATTATTTTAGGTTCAAGTGTTGTAACCAGAACATTCATCATATTAGAGCTGTTGGCTCAGAATGTACACAACTATCAAGATTCCTAATAGTGAGACATGACACAGATCCTGCTACATCTTGGTATACAGGATACTGGAATGAAGCTGGGACATTGCTTGAATGCAGACAGCTAGTAAGGGACATGTGACAAGTTCATATTTCTGCATTCTAATAAGACACTATGAGGTTGTGTATTCTTTCCTTCCGGCCTCCAGGTCACATGACCAGCACTCTGACAACACTCTGTGTCCTGCAGTTAATGGGGCAAATTTATGACAACTGTCTAAGAAAAATTGCCTTTTGCGGCCATAGCAATCAATCACAGAATAGCTTACATTTTGTGTTCCACTCTTGAAAATGAAAGTTGCTCTGTGATTAAGGCCTATAGATAAGAAAGACCATTTTTCTTTATGAAGGTTGTCATAAATCTGCTCCATTAACAACAGAGCCCGGAGTGGGGCAGGGCAATTAATCAAACTAATTAGATTAAATCGCCCATGATTCTAACTTTTGGCAGAATCATGAAATCGAAATTAGCCATGGGGCAGGGCCAATATTAGGGTGGGGAAGTGGGATGTGCAGGATACTGGGGAGTGGGGCTGCAATGACAGGGCGGAGGAAAGTACATGGAAGGTAGGACACTAGATAGAAACTGATGGGGGGGGGAGGGGCAGTATAGATTTAGTGATAGGATCTGTGCTTATGACATGGGGGCCGGGATAACTGTGGAGTCTTCGCCCTTTCCTTCATGCGTATAAAGCTAAAGTTCATAAGGGAATCGGATAACCAGCAATTTCTTGATAAGTATCAGAATTGAATGGAACAATTCTCATAATTAATATAAGTTTAAGGGGTTGCCTCGCGCCGAAACGTTTTTTTTTTTTTTCCATAGGCCCCCCGTTCGGCGCAGGAGAACCCCAAAAGGATGTGTTAAAAAAAATTTTTATTACTTACCTGAATCCCCGCTCTGCGACGTCTTCCTTCTTCCTTCACCAAGATGGCCGCCGGGATCTTCACCCACAATGCACCGCGGGTCTTCTCCCATGGTGCACCGTGGGCTCTGTGCGGTCCATTGCCGATTCCAGCCTCCTGATTGGCTGGAATCGGCACACGTGACGGGGCGGAGCTACGATGACGACACGGTGACCAGCTCTCCGGCACGAGCGGCCCCATTCACCAGGAAGAAGACCGCACAGCGCAAGCGCGTCTAAAAAAGCAAGACGACATCAGAATCAGACGGAGCCATGGAGACGGGGACGCTAGCAACGGAGCAGGTAAGTGAATAACTTCTGTATGGCTCATATTTAATGCACGATGTATATTACAAAGTGCATTAATATGGCCATACAGAAGTGTATAACCCCACTTGCTGCCACGAGACAACCCCTTTAAGGAATTGCTGGGTATTTTAGCAACAAGAAGAAAATAATCAAAAATCGAGAAGAGATTGAAAAAAAAATAATTGGGATCCTAATTTTTGGCCAAATGGCACAGCCCCGGTGTGTTGTTAGTGCACTGGTCATGTGACCTGAAGGCAGGGAAAAAAAAATGCTAAATAAATACTTAGCCTAAAGGGAAGAACTACAGAACTAGTATTTTCACAGCAGAGATACGGTGATGGATTTTCCCCCTAAAGGAAGAAAAATCCCAGATTGCTTCTTTAAAAGGCGCATAGTATGCAAGTTTTGCTGAAGCCATATTGATTAAATGCAATTTATGGTACAACAGTTTGGGTACCTAAGCTACACAGGCTCTAGTTACAAATCGCCTTTTTAGCTACTGCTGACGTATACGTTAGGAGTATTGCCTTAGGCCTCGTTCAGACGGCATATGCAGCAGTGGATGAGTAGCCACACGGCACGTGTTCTCATGGCCTGCTCATCTGTTATCTGTACCAGTGACCAGGGCTATGTAACGGCCACAGTAGCGTGGTCACTGGTACTAACTGTCAGTCAGAAAGAACCTATCCACCATACAGACAGGGAAAGTGTTGCATGCCTATTCTGAAATGCACACAGGAACCTGCAAGCAGAAAAATGGTGCCCCATCCGAGGATACCATTAAAAAAGTCTGGAGACGCCGACTCCGATGTATTCATGAGATGCATTAGTTACTCCTCCCTCGTGTCACAAGCTGCCTCTGATTGAGTTTCTTTCCATCATTTCTTTCAGGAGAAATCTGTCAATCGGAGGCAGGAGGTGGAATGAGGGAAGAGTAACCAATGCACGGGACTCCTACTCACACAAAGTGCCGTTTGACCTATTAAATGGTGTCCTCTGATTGAGCACTAATTTCCTGCTGATACATTCACTTTAATTGGGTCTCCATTAAATTATATTAAGTCCTACTGGAGACAGTGACAGATGTGAATGATTACAGCCAATGTACAGTGCTATAATATACGGTAGGTTGCTACTACTTACTAAACACGAAAAGCATGCTTCACCATGGTGGGAGACTATGCACCTAAAGGTCCTATGCTCCGTCCACCGCTTTTCTTTGGTTTTCTCACTTTTTATCAAACCAGTTGAACCTTCGCTTCAGACAAGGACCCAACAAATGTCCGGACTAAAAAGTTGTATGAAATACTTCAATGCATTGAAGTATTTTTTTTGAAGAATTTTACATTTCAGAAAAGTCTGTTTTCGTCTGTTATATAGCAAGTAAAAAATCTAAACACCTAATTATTTGTAAGTATCCAAATAATGAGCCCCTTAGTAGTGACAACTAGATCAAACGCATAGTTTTCTGCCCCCAGCAGTGGAGAACCATGAACAATACTGCGGCTCTATGACCGATTCATGCTCTCATTTTACCAGAGCAGCGAGATGCAACCAACTCACAAAAAGAAACTTTGTGGGGATTAAGCTACCTTTTGTCAGGTTCCCGTCTAACCACTGACACATTCAATACCCTTACCAATATTTTTCAGTCTAGCGACCTTGCATTCAGTCCCAATACTAGCATTCAACAAAGGCAATACAATTTTGTATGTAAGATATGTTAAAGGGGTTGTCCCGCGAAACAAAGTTGGGGTATACACTTCTGTATGGCCATATTAATGCACTTTGTAATATACATTGTGCATTAATTATGAGCCATACAGAAGTTATTCACTTACCTGTTCCGTTGCTGGCGTCCCCGTCTCCATGGTGCCGTCTAATTTTCAGCGTCTAATCGCCCGATTAGACGCACTTGCGCAGTCCGGTCTTTCTTCTGAATGGGGCCGCTCGTGCCGGAGAGCGGCTCCTCGTAGCTCCGCCCCGTCACGTGTGCCGATTCCAGCCAATCAGGAGGCTGGAATCGGCAATGGACCGCACAGAAGACCTGCGGTCCACCGAGGGTGAAGATCCCGGCGGCCATCTTCGCAAGGTAAGTAAGAAGTCACCGGAGCGCGGGGATTCAGGTAAGCACTATCCGTTTTTTTTTTTTAAACCCCTGCATCGGGTTTGTCTCGCGCCGAACGGGGGGGGCTATCGAAAAAAAAACAAAAAAAAAACGTTACGGCGCGGAACAACCCCTTTAAGTAAGTTTGGCACTCCATTTCTTCCCAGTTGGGGGCCTGCATTTTAAAAAGGGGTTTTCTGGGACTTAAAAAAAAAAAAAGTATACACACACACATAATGTTGTAAGAAAAAAAGAAGAAATAAGTCTTACTAACCTCTCATCTAGTTTCCACTGCTGCAATCCTGGAAGGCAATGCGGCGGTCACATGCTATTTATTGTGCACATGACTGCGCAGTCAATCTTAAGCTCCAACGGGGATTTGGCCACGAATGGAAGGCGAGCTCTGAATCCCAAGATTACCCATGTCGTCATGTGCACAATGAACGGTACGTCACCATCGAATCATCTTGCAGGATCAAACCAGGATTTCTGCTGTCAATGGGAGACCACGTAAGGATGCAAATATGGCTTATTTCTCTTAGAATATTCCCTGCCACTAAAATTTCTCTTTTTTAGTTCCACAAAACCCCTTAAAGTGATTGCGCAGAATTCGAAAAAATGTCTGCTTTAGAATTTAAAAAAAATGGAGCAGTGTCATACAGAGCAAAGCTGAATTACCAAGCATAATCAACGTACAGATATGTAACGGTTTCTGGAAGAAAGTAGTCATGGCTGTCACATAAGGCTTAGCATTAGGCATGGCAGCTTTTCCTGGAGTGTTCCTTTAAAATTTCAGATGACAAAATTAAGAGTTTTATTGGGCCTAAACACTGATAGCCTCTATGGTTATCCTGTTCTCCACCCTCAGGATCCTCAGGGTCTTAGAAGAATGAAGGTCACCCTTTCATGGTTTACAGAAGGACACCACCATCCGTATATACGGCAGCTTAGTCTCATTCACTATGAATGAGTTGCTATGAATGAAGGGGATGTGACATGCACTGGAGTGCCATGGCCCTCTTATCCTGCTGATTGGTTGGATCCTTGGAAATTGAATATTTATGTTTTTTTTCATTTTTCTCTAAATATAAGACATTACTAGTTATGATTTGAAAACCCCCTTTAAGGCCAAATTCACACATGACACATTTGCTGTAGATTTTACCTGGGGATTAGAGTGCAGGTAAAATCCACCAATGGATTACAATACAAGATAAATGAATGAGATTTTACAAAATCTCATCTCATCCACACACTGTGGACATTCTTCACTTGGAGAAACAAGCATACTGCTGATTTTCAAATCTCAAACATGCTCATTATATTCCAGAAATGCTGTGAATTGTCATCCCTGTAAATGTAGCAGGGGTGAAATCCATGGAGGACCCGTTCAGTAATCCATGTTCAGTAATGGCAGATTTTGTGTAAATTTTTAGTACAGAGTCCCAACTAAAAACCTTAAAAGTTACAGTACTATGCTAGTGAATGAAACCCCTTTCACAGAAAGTGGAAAGAGCACACATACATTTTAGCGCATGTTGCAGATTTTCACCACTTGTCATGGAGTCTGAACTTAATCTAACAGTTCCTAAAAAACAAAAAAGACTGTTTGCTGGTTTCAGGTATCCAGACTTTCTGACTCGTCTGCGGGATGAAAAAAAAAGCCTAATATATAATTAAGCTGTCAGTTTAGAGAACGATGTGCTCCTCTTACCTGTAATTGTTCGCATTCTTGGATTCTGTTACAGAAAACATTAAGAACCATCATCCATGTGCATGCGAGGAACACATACACAACATCAATGGAAAAACTAAAAAACCTACAATTCCTGGTTCTGTGCTTCAGCATCAGTTCATGAAGATCTTTGCTTCGCCTCAGGGATGATCAGAAAACCTTTTTTGCAAGCACAATGACTCTAGCAAGTCCTACTGTAACAACCCTGGAGCCACTCGGTATGTGGGCCTACATCCCCGCCAAATGTGATGCTCTGGAAAACCAACAAACTTTCCGCACTTTATTTAGCTACAAAAAAACCCGAATAGGTGCGGCAGGGTGGAGACTGTAAAAACACTTGTGCCTCAAAATACATATCATTTTAGCCCAGAGGTATTCAGGAGATCTAAGAACTAGTCAATGAAGTCTAGAAGTAATTGGAAGATGGTGGAAAAGTCACAAGTTTAAGAATAAACAAAAACTTAACTTAAAATATTGAATGATAACAATTCCAACTGGGAATTATACGGGTTGTAGAGCATCCCAGGGATGGTCCAGGAATAGTACAGCTTCATGTGTCTCTAAGGCGTTATCCCCGGACAAAAAAAAAAAAATGAGTTTGCAAATCTGCTCCCGCCACACAGACTTATTAGGATGACTAAATCACCGATGTCTGATCTCCTGCTGGTCTTCACCTCTGCTGTCGCAGTGATAAAGTCCTGGCAACCACACAACCCCTTTAAACCAAATTTAAAATAAAAGTTCCTAACTGTGGAACATTTGAAAGTGTAGGTTCAATTACATTTTCTTGACCTCCATATTTTTTTGTGGATTTCTAGTTGCCAATCTCAAAATCTACAGCAGATTTTGGACATTTTGCTGGAGAAGGCGGTGGGAGTTGAGGAGCTACAGAGGGAACATCTGTGGCAGCTAATCAGCAGCTCTGGGCATTCCTTTTTACTCAGGGCAGACGACCCATGTCTCCACCCACTATTGCACTAATACCACCTACACTTCTCCATAGCACCATAAACTAAGTTATAGTGCCATTAGGGGATGTGATGGGGAGCCGGGTGATGTATTTTTTTTTCTTTATAGTCACCCGCTCACTGGAGGCTGTGATGCCCGCCGCGGAAGATCGTGTCAACACTGCCAATCCAACTCTTTTCATAGTAACGTGTGCTGCTCTCCCATAGACTTGGTGGCACTGTGAAAAGAGTCGGCTTTGCAATGCCAGCAGTGGGTACTGCAGGATCCAGAGGTTGGGTGAATATAAACAAAAACAAAACCCTCGCTGTCATGTTCCCTAAGAGCACCATAACTTAATTTATGGTGCTGTGGCAATGTGACAGGTTCCCTTTAGGCATAGTTTTCCCCAACAGGGTACGGAGCAAGAAATCACTCCTTAGCCACTTTGTTTCAGCTCACTGAAAAATTAATCTACTAGCAAGCGATTCTTGTTCTGTGTAAACAGGCAGTCAGTCATCTATGCTCTGCCTCCATTCACCGCACAACTATCATGCCTGTGTGAAAGGAGTGCAGGAGTCATAGTAGTTCTTTGAAAAGTAGTTCCCTAATAGGTAACCCTATCCTAATATATATGCAATGTGTGAACAAGGCCTGAAATTACAAGACTGTATTGTTGAACTGCTTAAAGGGGTAATCCGGCTAGTTAAAGTTATATACTTCATAAGGCGATAACATGTATGCAATAAAATATTATATACATATAGTGGAAGTGCAGTAAACAGAATGGCCTGCAGAGGGCTACAGACAGGCATTCTGGACTGCAGAGAGGGTTAACACCTGGTGGACGTGGCAGGAACTGGATAAAAGGAACAGATCATGCCACACTTGAGGAAAGAGAGTACCAGCACAGCAGAGCTGAAGTGCTGCTAGCTGGAGGCCCCCCATGGATCAGTTCTGGGACCGAAACGCATCTGACAGAGGACGACGCCCTGAGCAGAGTAGTGACGGTGGCCCTGTGGGCTTGTGAACCCTAAATTATGGACTTTATGCTCTGTATGCTGTACAAAGTTTGCTGTGTGATGTGAAAATAAATGCTGGCAGGCGCCAGTTTTAAAAGTGTCCATGTCTCCTGGAGCCATTTATGCACGTGTCGTGTCTATTCCGGTCTGAGAGAGTTGTCAGGCGAGAATCCCCCTGGCCACAATATATATATTATAATAGCTGATATACCCGGCCTCGCCGGAGTTCATTTGATACAGGTGTTTACGTATTGTTTGCATGGAAAATTTTATGAAGTCAAGGTTACTTTAGAGTAACCAAGGAATAAAATATGTAGACACTGGATACTCTACCTTTTCAGATGCTTACCAGTCCCTATTCCTATGCCTACTCTCCGCGAATTCCAACGTGCCATGTTCAAATTTATTTGGGCCAACAAACGCGATAGAATTAGATACAAGGTAATGCACTAACACCGAAGTCTGGGAGGTCTTTCAGTGCCCAATCTGGTGAAATGCTACAAGTCAGCAAGACTAGCCCAGTGGGCAATCTGCCTGGGCGACGCAGTTGGCCCGCTTTGGGTAGAGATAGAGAAAAGACGCATAAACCCACATTCTATGTCTTTCCTGACCTGGTCCACGAATCCCCTGCCCCGAGGATTGCTTCAGATGAGTCCCCTTTCATATTATTCTCTTCTACTGTGGAGAAGCACACGCTTCAAATACAATCTCCCATCCAAATTCCCCCCATTGCTACAGATAATCCCTAATCCGCAGTTCGCCCCAAGTCTTGACCTATCCCTCCTTACATGGTGGAAAACCAATGGTATAACCACGCTTCGCCATTTCTACAACGAAACTCTTTACCATACAACAATTTATATCCACTTTCAAACCACCAACACAAGACTACCTTAGGATCAACCAGGTGTTCCACTTTATTCACTCCTTAGCCGTACCTCTTACACTCCCCCTACCCACCCTATTCAAAAAAAATATGTACGAGAGATCCCTCCCAGAGAGGAACTCTTTCAAACATTTATAGTATGTTAAATAAGCCTGAGGCCGAGGAAAAGATGGGAGGAGGATTTGGGGATGGAGATGTCCCTGGAGAGATGGCGGCACTGTTGCACCACGATCACTAAGGGTAGCCATCAAGTTTCCCTCATGGAAACCTCTGTCAAAATTCTTCACAGAACATACTTGGTCCCACAGAGACTGCACTGCCTGTTCCCATCCTCCTCCCCGCTTTGTTTCAGAGGATGTCGAGTTTTAGGTAGCATGATTCACACCTTGTGGTCCTGCCCAGAGGTGGCGAAACTGTGGACACAAATATATAACGTGTTAAACCAGATGTTTATAGGACCGATACCTAAGTTACCCACAGTTTTTCTCCTGGGGGAATCGCTGTCATAGGATTAGATTCAGAGCCCATAAACTCATACAGATTATTTGTATGGCCGCAAGGATCCACATCGCCTCTAGATGGAAATTGCCGAATCTCTCTTTTCAGAGGTGATTACTAGAGTCTCTACAATTATGATATACGAAAGGATCCGCGCTATCCGGACGGATACCTTAGCAAATTTCCTAACTACATGGCAACCTTGGATTAGCTATCTTGCCATCCCAGGACTGCGTCACATTTCCTCCTCTACTTAAAGAATATTCCAACCAAAATCGGCTCTAGATTTCTAGTATGCCCTGCCGTGAAGATGATGTGGATCCTTGACGACCCCTTGGTTTACACCCCGTTATACCCTCTCCATATTCCATACTAGGAATAAAATGTGATATCGAAAGCAGAATGTACACTAAAGTGATAATACTTAGCCCCCTGCGCGGGGACATAAGATTATATGTTACCTATTATTCCTGAAAATACCTCAATAAAAACTGTTGAAACTAAAATATGTAGACAGAGAGGAGCGTTAGATTCTCCTCAGGCTGCATGCATGTACAGATGTCCCTCTGCAGAATGTGACACCCCTCATAATCTCCTCATTTAGGACCTAAAGAAAGCTTCCGCCAAATTTCATGCTTGTACAACACTGATACGTTACATTACATAGGGGTGCACTTACTTTAGCACTTAGCATTGAATAATCAAGTTGTGACCTCTTTACTTTTCCTATTTAAGACCTAAAGAATGGTCGTGACAAATTTCATGTTTGTACGACATCGGGAAGTTAGAGAATTAGATTTGGTATGGTACACAGGAGTGCCAATACTTTTGCAATTAGCATTAAATTCTCGAGTTGTGACCCCTTTACTTTTCCTATTTAGAACCTAAAGAATGATCATTCCAAATGTCATGCTTGTACGACATCGGGAGGTTAGAGAATTAGATTTGGTAAATTACATAGGGGCGCCAATACTTTTGCACTTGGCATTGAATTTTTGAGTTCTGACCCCTTTACGTTTCCTATTTAGGACCTGCCAAATTTCATGTTTGTACGACATCAGGAAGTTAGAGAATTAGTGGCGAGTCAGTCAGTGAGGGCTTTCACTATATATAAGTTTTTGACTCATATGTCCAAAGCTATATAAAATCAAAATACTCATCGCGACACTGGACCACCTTGGCATTTGACTGGTGACATCGAGGAGCCTTCAATTCACCATGATCACTGCTGCCAAAGTGAACAGAAGACCGGAGCAGCCCGTGGAGAGTACTGTGTATACTTTTCCCCTAATGAAATGACTACTCTGAAAACCCTTTTAAATATTTTTTCTTATAGCTGTAGTCTGGTCCCTCTGTTATTCCTCCTAGGAATGTATAAATAAATTGACAACGGGGTAGTACCATTATCATTCTTAAAGGGTGTTCGATCGCACAGTCTGGCAATCAGCAAAGATAGGATCATGACACAGTATGTACAGACTAGCAACACTGAGCTGTCAGTTCATTTACACATTTCTAGGAGGAATAACAGAGCAACGGTATAATGTAGTTCTTGGAAAAAAAAACAAAAAAACCCCAAAACATGGCTATAAAAACTATTATATTATGGGGAACACAATCATTAATTAAAAACAGACAGGTCTGAAAAGTTGACAAGTCTAATTGAAATAGCAATTTTCTAATATGAAATGCAAAAACAAAAAAATTGCTACGGTCTGCAGAATTAGTGACAGGACAACAATAGTGAACCTAACAATTCTCTGTGGCCTGGCACACTTATTAACGAAACCCTCATGCTGCTACAGGGAGCGGTACTCCTTTAACCTACAGGTGTTTTATTAGGCTAAAGTTTCAGATGAGCACCCCTTTATGAATATTTTTGGTCCCCACCTCCTACATGGCATTAGCATTATGGTAGAGGTTATAAATGTGCAGAAATCTGCACATTCCAAACCATAGTCTATTAGGATATGTCACTCCCTAAGGAAAGAGACAAAGGAGGGACTAAAATGCATGAAATGCGCCCTTTGGAATATTAACTTTCTGCTGGATCAACACAAACATAGCCAGCTGTTTATCAGAACATACTCAGCCTTGACATACTTGGAGAGGAGAATGAAAAGAACTTCACACCTTAGAAGAAAGCCAATAATGTTGATCTAGGAAGCAAGTTCCATACTTTTACTTTCTTCCGTTTTTTTCCCTCCTTGTAATTTTTCCACTGAACAAGAAAGCAGACCTAACTTTTCAGACAACTTCGGTTCATCTATCAGCTTGTGTTAGTCACATCATTTCTGTAATATACTTACATTAAAAATTGTTTACCACTGTAAATCACGTTTCAGTTGGCTGCCACTAGGGGGTCTCCCTTCCAGCTTCTCTGCAATCCACTGTCTTGTCATTAGGTACTGTACAGAGAATGTTTCCTTAGCAATGTAGGAAAGAGCTATCTTCACAGTAGCACTCCCATGCACTCAGAGGCTGCAGACTGACAAATCTGCAGACACCGTGATAACGATCTCCACAATCTTTGCCTCTTCTGGGGGTATGTATGTGTACACATACATTATATTAGGTTTGCAAACCATTTGGCTAGAATGCCTGAATTGTTCTGGGAGAGCAGAGGGGCAGGCTTTCAGATATTGCACCCATGCAGATTGTACCACAGACTGTGCAGTTCAGCAAGGTAAGTGAGGGAAAAGAAGTATAAGACAGTGAACTACTGGCATAATAGTTGGCTTGCTACACTCCCCCTCCTTGAAAGTAGGGCAACAGAAAAATGGGGAGGCCCATCTGAAATTTAGAACTTACAGACATGAAGCAGATAATTTGTTGAAAACTAAAGTATGCTAATTGATGCTCATTGTGCGTGTCAAGATACATTTGTCATACATACTCGGCACATACACAAAACCTATCCATAGCCTATACTGGACTGCAGGATTTTTTTTTTCTAATGGAAGGCAATTGCAGATGAATGCAACTTTATGTCCAGCACACCAATCATGCTGCGAACATATCATTCTTAGTATCAGAGGAGCACGCGCACCTGTACACGGAGGTTGTGTTAAGATTCCATGAGAATCCACAAAAGTAAAAAAAACGTCAACATCTTTTAGTTCGGAAAAGTTTTTTCCTGAAAGCACATTTACTAAGCCCGATGCACAGTTTACCTAAGACAGGTGTCTGAAACGTTGGTCTAAGCACATGAAATGTATTAAAAAATAAGCAGATCCCCATTTTTTCTTCATTAAATAGGTATTATGTATGCCATTAAAACTTCAATTTTCATCACCGTTTTGAACCTTTTCACATTTCTCTGCTGTCAAGTGACTTGAGCCCGCCCCCTCCCTTGAGATATTCTAACTGTAACGAATTGGCAGGGGCTCACCATATCCTGGTGTGACCCTCTTCAATTCTATATGTGAAGTGCTGAGAAGGGAGCGTTTATACGCAGCGAGAAGTGGGTGAACCAGCGATGATTTTTATGCTGGTTGAAAGTGAGCAACAAACGAAAAGTAAATGAATAGTAAACAATAGCTTTGCATTTAGATGTAACGATTATTGTGCATTTTCGTTTGCTTGAACAAATTTTGCGCGATAATAGTCCTATGTAAATGGTCCTTTAAGTCATGAAAGCCTGTGAAGTAGAAGATAGCAAATGGCGCTTGAACAAAGAAAATTTGGGTAGATGAAGAAAACCATTGAATAATAATTGAACATCAGTAATGATTCAGACATTAGATACAATGTTTGAAAAAAAAAAAAGTGGAGTGTTGTTTTTGACCCCTTAACACTACAGGATAGTGTGTCCTGCAGGATCGGGGGAATGTATGGAGGGGAATTGCGGGTAAATCCTGCTCCATACAATGCGGGTACTGTTTCTTACAGCTCTGATAAGCCACGACACTCATCAGAGCCGTTAACCCTTTAAATGCCGCCAATTCTAACAGCGGCATTTAAATGTCCTGACCAATGTTCGGGGGGCCCGCACTGCCCCCCCACGATAAAATCGCGAGTTGCTGTGCGTTTGCCATGGCAGCCGGGAGCCTTTTGAAAGGCCGCAAGGCTGCCATGGAAGATTGCCTGTGGCATGGCTTCATAATTTGCCAGTCAGATCGCGGTGTAATGTAATGCCAATGCATTACATTGCAGGAGTGATCAAAGCAACACAAGTTCATGTCCCTTGTGGGGACAAAAAAAATAAAAATAAAAAATTTAAAATCAGTTTAAAAAGTTTATTGGAAAAGAAAAAAAAAAAATTGTTAAAAAACCCTTTTGCCCCATTTATAACAACAAAATCTAAATAATAAAACCCCCAAACATATTTGGCATCGCTGCATACATGAAAGTCTGATCTCTCAAAGTAACGTATTATTTACCCTGCACGGTGAACGTCGTTAGAAAAAAAACAAAAACAAAAAAATGCTAGAATTGCATTTTTTAGGCACCCTGTGTCCAGAAAAAATAAGTAATCAAAACTATCGGTCATGTGTACGCCAAAATGGTACTAATAGAAACTACAGGACACATAACTATGTCGACGGAAAAAAAAAAAAAAAAGTTATGGTGGTCAGAAGATGGTGGCAGAAAATAGTTTAACCCTTTCCAATCCACTGTCTGACGTCTGAAGACATTATGATTTAAGGCTGTACAGCTCCGATGTTGGAAGATGCCCGTTGAGGTTCTCTTACTGTATATTGCCAGCCTCTCTGCTGTCGAAGCCTATCCAACGTGTCACCTCATGCAGTACTGGCTTTAGCCAGCAGATAGCGCCGTTGTATAACAGCAGAAAAAGAGTCAGCCCCCTAGGAAAACCAGGATACAATTTGGATTGGAAAGGGTTAAAGAAATTAAATATCTTTGGAAAAAAATAATGCGGACATGCGCTTCTGCCTAGTCCTCTACCCAAGTGGCGCCAAGACAGTGTGAGCCGCTCAGCCTCGTTTCAGCTATAATGTACACCAGTTTCTGCACATTGACGTGGTGCCAATGGATCGCTGCGTCTCCATACAGGACAACAGCATGTGTGTGGGTCCATCTTCTTTTGCCACGCATTCAATGACAGCACCAGCAGTACGCCAGGCACGTTGCATTGTTCTCTTTTTGAGCAACTGTGGCGGTTCATTGAATCTTTCACTACAAGACAGTTCATACACACGTCTACAAGAGATCTCTGCCATCAGTACTGCACTTAGCGGACATGGCAGGATAATAATGAAATTATCTATTCTATATCAGACCAGCTCACGGTGCAAATACGGCGTTTGTTCAGATTTCCATCACAATTTTCATATGAGTGTGATTCGATTTTCTATTTTCACTATTAAAAACGACATGCAATTTTCACGCACAAGAAAACCACATGTACAGCGCTGCCTGCGTTTGTCTCGCAAAAAACACATTGCATGTGAAATTGCAGGTTTACAAGTTCAATATCATTCCAAGTTTCTTGCACTTGCCCTCGTAAATACAGCCTAACAAACAGCTCTAAAGGTGCCCATAAACATAGACTTCGAATGTATGTCCACGTATGATATTTCTATTAAATTTTTAGACCGTAAATCGGACATTCATTTTTAACGGATGTGCGCACATTCACTATCAGTCCGAATAAAAGAATAAATAAAAAACGCAAAATATTTTACTTGTCCTTTCTTTTGACGGCACAATGCAGAAGACTCAATAGATGCCTATAGGAATGTATGGGAGCTGGCCGGCAAAGGGAGGGGGAGGAAATTTGGACACAGACACCCGACAAGTCATCCCAGTGATAATCGTAACTGTGTTTTTACACAGAACGATCATCACTAGTGAACGAAAGCAGAGTAGGCTGGGGATTGTTCCAGCCGGCCACCCACCTCCATTCACAGTAAACAGGTAGTTTTCATAAATGAATGACTGCCTGCTCACACATAGTTTTATGCATGAAGAAACTGAACAATGAAGGAGAAGTGAAGTGCACGTCAGGGCGTGCGTTTACACGGAACGATAATTGTTCAGATTCCCGGGGAATGCCCATGTAAAAAGGCCCTTAAGCTATGTTCACACTCGTGTTTGGATGTTCTGCTTTTCTGCTCAGTTATGGGAGGGAAGGGAATCCCCTGGCCGAACAGATCCATTTTATGATAGAATAAAATGGCCCACCATAGACACCATTGACTATAATTCCATTTGGTCTCCATTCAGCTGTCCGTCATTTTACTAGACAGAAAAGGCCTTCTTGGAGGACTTTTTCTTCTGGTATCTTATATGGGATCTTCAAGGGCTGTGAACACAGTCTTATAGAAATCCTGCAGAGAACACAGGGGTTAATCTCTTACTGATCAGTTTCATCTTTGGCTGGTGACAACTGAGGAGGCGGGGCTTAGAAATCTTTTTTCCTGCTGTAGACAGAGAGGGGAGAGGCTCCTGCTGCAGCCAGTTGTGTCACAGCCAATGTAAGGATTGTGAGGAGGGAGGAGGACACAGCCGATCTCCTGGGACAAACACAGAAGATTTATTTAGAACATTTATCAGTTTTTATTGTAATAGGAAATAAAACAGAATCAAAATGAAGGAGATGAAAAGGAAAGCCATTGCTGGGATATTTAATATTGGTTTGTGTATTTTCTAGAGTTAGTGTATTCCTTTAATGGGACTTCTTGTTAAGGCTCGTTCACATCAGCACTAGGGAGTTCAATTTGTTTTGCAATTGCCCACACACTAATATAGGATTCTCCAGATAGGAATACCCCTTTAAGGGCTGTTTCACATCAGCAATCAAGGGCTCCGATTCCCTGTGCTTTTTAGTAAGCAGTAAAGTGGCACTCCTTGGCTGAACGGAACAGTCTTATGATGGAATCGAACGGTGCAACATGTTCAGTAATATCAAACAAAACAACAACACATTTAGTTCTCTAAAGAAACCTGAAGGTAAAATAGAACAGTTTGACTTGCATGAATTGCATAAGCCAAATAATAGAGGAATCCAAGGTGTCCGCCAGCGTCGCTAACCCTGCCAGAGAAGCAGTAATGCCCGATACACAAACAGCTAATTCTGTACCCAAATGCTTACAAAGACACAAACAGAAGTTACATTTATACAGCAATACTAACAAATCATGTGAAGGTCAGGAGACAATGAATGGCCAGTGTGCACCAAGTGGCCTAGGAAAGTCACAGACTCCACAGATGTTCCAACTGCGAACGTGGGTCAACCCATCAGTTCTCAAGGAAATCCATGTCTACCCTGGAGTTCACAGAGGGAAATTAAACCCTTTCAATGTGTAATCTTGGATGGTGACAGGTGGGCATCACTCAACCTAAAACTTAGCCAGCTTTGAACACCATATTTTATAATGTGCCACAAGCCACCGATTAGCCTCAACCTCGTTGTCCTATGTAAAGCCACCCCTATCATCCAAACACTCGCTCGATAGGGCAACAGCTATTCCCTTAAACACAAGCGAGAATTTGTTCACTATTCGCTTCATGTGTGCGCCTCCCACTGAACGCAGATTGGCTCCCACCTTTTTTTGACCATTTTGCCCACCCAACTTAACACTCAATAGTTCTCGAATACAAATACATGCAAGTAATCCTCAACTGAACAGTCCATGCTGTCTTCGAAAGAACATTCACTGCTACAGTCTCTTGACTGGTTTTGGTCTTCAAAGTATTACTAAAAGATCACTTGAGCGTATTTCTGTTCATTCAGTAGACTTGGCAACTAGTGAGTGTGCATTGGGAAAAAGGAAGAAATTTCAAAAACATGTCCACTAACCAAAAAAAAACAAAAACAAAACCTCACAGCCCCCTAACTTGACGAATGATATTTAGTCATGTAAACGCTGCCAATAATTTATTCAGGGACCGTGAAATTGACAAAATCTGTTACGTCCATGCAGAACATGTTGATAACATCCTGTATGGACAAAAGTATATGCACCTCTACAAACTTCGAAAACGCAAAAAAAATAAAGGAAACATAAAAAAGGGAAGCAGGGAATCTGACAGTTGATCCACTAATACAACAGATCCCTGCCTAAAAGCAGAGCAGAGCACTCACCCTGATGAGGGCAACCCTGGAACAACTCTTGATTTTTCCTAGATGGTTACAGGAAAGAGTGGCAAAGGTTAGATGCTACACAAATTTGTAATTGAACACAGTAGTCCAGGGGGCAAGATGTGCAAAGGGCCATTTTACGGCATCCACAGCACTTTCCCTGAACTATGTCAGAATGCATCTGTGGCGAGCCGCGGGCGGGCAGATTTTAATACTCGTGACACCTGATCTCACCAGCCACTCACTGCAGGGGGGTGGTATAGGGCTTGAACGTCGCAGGGGGAAGTTGTAATGCCTTCCCTGTCTTTCTATTGGCCAGAAAAGCGCGCTAACGTCTCAGAGATGAAAGTGAAAGTAACTCGAACATCGCGTGGTACTCGTCTCGAGTAACGAGCATCTCGAACACCCTAATACTCGAACGAGTATCAAGCTCGGACGAGTACGCTCGCTCATCTCTAATTATTACACTTAGGCTACTCAAACACTTCTTCCTATACCGAGGTCAGCGGCTACATCCCGAGGAGGCACGAATGTTATTAACAAGCGAGTCACGTTAGCAGAGCAAGCACACACACACACATATACACCTAGGGGGGACGGAGACTCTGCCGCTGTCAATCTCCTTCGCCATAGAAACGGTCAAATGCGCAGAATTTTTCTCAGCTCTTCCGAGGAGAGGAATGTTATCGGCGGGTGGAGGGGGGAGCAAATAATGATGAACTCAGATGACACATAGATATGAACCACCGAGTGACACTGGAATATGAATACACACTTACACCTTAAGACATTAAGATAATTATCTCATAGTCTCGGTTCATGTTGCAAGAATGCTAATTGGAAGAATTATTTCCACTGCAAAAAAATTAACCCTTGGTATTCTTGATAAAAAGGAAAAGGCATTTTTTCATAAGGATAGATACTAATTATTATATATATATATATATATATATATATATATATATATTAGTAATGGAAATTATGACTGGTAAACTAGCCTAAGGCTCAACTCTAGTCCCGTCCATTATAAATGTAGTGCAGCTATAGGGATTAATTCCACACTTTTTAGAGCCACGTATACGGATGACTCACCACAAATAGTCTAAAAGTAACTGGTTTTTAATTATAGAGAATCCTATCATTCCTGCACTTTAGGCGTGAAGTTGATTGAGGGCATGAACACTACACATCTTACATCATTTATATTCTAGTCAAATGTTCGGAGAGCAACCATTCATGATACGTAGCGAATGCAATGTCAAGTGACACACATGGTTTCATTTTTTTGTATAGCTTCCCTTTCTTAATGGGACGGCCTAGCGGGCCCTGCTGTGGTAATATGAATGGTTGGGAGGAGGAGAGGAGGTCTCCCTATTGTTACCGCTGTCCCACCTATAAACTTCATCATTTAGATCAGATTATCGACGATTGTGCAGATCAGAACAATAACATACAGTGTAAACGCTGCCCGCGACTGAACACTGATTGATATGCAAATTACGGTTCAATTTAGGCAGTCATAAAAATTAAACAACAGATCGGCCTGTGTAAACTCCAGTAGTACATGGGCAGTCATTAATTTTAGGAATGACTGAATGGAGGCAGGTGGCCATAAAAGATCTCCATTCACTGAGTGATTATCGCTCCTGCGTGAGAGCACAACAGCGATAATCATTGGAACAACTGTCAAGCACCTGACAATCGTCCTGTATAAAAGGACCCCAACACACCAAAGGGTCCTTTTAGACGAGCAGATTATCGTTTGAACTGCTTATACAGGCAGATACATCAGTCGTTCACATTTGCAGCCACAACACAACGCCGCAAGAATTAGGTTTTTATTGTTCAAAAGCTTAAAGGTATAAGTCAGTGTTCCCCAACTCCAGTCCTCAGGGACCGCCAACAGGTCATGTTTTCTGGATTTCCTCAGTGTTGCACAGATGATGTAATTATTGTCAGTGTCTCAGACATTACCACTGGTGTTCTTACTATAGGATATCCTGAAAACATGACCTGTTGGTGGTCCCTGAGGACTGGAGTTGGGGACCTCTGGTATAAGTGACGTATTGTGACTCTATACCCCACAAAGCAGAAATACAGCCATATGCACAATCACTATGTCATATACAGTGAATTGTCTCACAAACTGTGTAAAGAGTTAAAGTGCTGGTGGGCTCCCAAATCTGATTTACCATTGCTGATCACTGCCTCTGTGGTCCTTCTGTAGGAGACCCATGTCAGGTAGGGCCTCCTACAGTAGGTAGCACCTTTGCAAATAGAGGAGGCCCCCAAAATCAACTTTTATTAACGCAGGGTGGCAGATGAAGGCATGTACAAATCCAGGTGTCATAGAAAGCAGAAAATTAGGTGCTTTTAAACAGAACGATTATCGTTTTCCTGGAAGTGAGCAGGTTAGCAGAGTACGGGGAAAGCGGAAAAGGGAAGTTTATGCCGTTTTCTTCCCCCCCCCCCCCCCCCCCCCAACAGTCCGTGTGCGACATGACTTCTGCCTTCCGAGACAGCAGAACAGCCCCCAAAATCTGGTCCTCCCTGTACCTTTTGTATGCCTTCATTGAGTTTTCGGTGCATTCTACACAAATAACAAAATCTACTGCACACTGTATTACAAACACACAGTACCTGACGGAGCAGCACACCGTGGCACGTGGACTTCTTTCAAGCCAGAAATCTACTGCACATTGATGAGGGGCAAACACTCCGAAACAGCTGTCTGTGTATGGATTCTGGCTTGGTTTCTTATTCCCAATCATTGTTTCACTAACTTGTTAAAAAGTGATACGATGACTTGCAGGAATGCTGCCATCCAATAGGTGGCACTGCAGAGGTATTGTTCCATCTTTTTACACAGAGTGATGATTATTTATTAGTTTGCTGACATCTCTTTCATAAAGGGGATCTCCATGCAAATTTATTTGCAAGTCATTCAAATACGAACAACTGTGACTTTACACGAGGTGGCTTTTGATCAAGCAGCGACTATTGTTTTAGTAAACTGAAATGAAACAACTAACCATTTATGCCCCTTTTTTCATGGCATGATCATCTCAGGATTGTCATTTGCCCAAGCGAACGAGCTGATGACGTCATCACCAGCTCGTTCGCACTTGTGCAGCGTGTTTAGACTGCACGATCCTCATTGAGAATCCTGCAGCTTTTGTTTACTAATTGCTCACGGTTTCACATTTCTATGTGGAACACTGAAGGATCCGTATTTCAAGCCGGTCTCACACTACTGAATTGCGGATTCTGCGAGCGTTTGATCTGCGGTTCAATCAAAAGCATTGGATTTCACGGAATTGCGTCGTCCGCTTGCAGAAAATAGAAAGCAGCATGTTCTATTTTACTGCAGATTATCTGTGACATACAGCCCATTGTTCTCTATGGTCATGGATATACCCACACCCCCTACATAATTACATTGCGTATGGGCTATTGGTATCTGCATAATCGCTAAGCGATGGCGCCGGAAATATAAACAAAACAAAAAAGATGTTCTGCACATTACCACCTGCAAGTACGCGGTCATGCACAGTACAATTTTGCGGCCGTACACAGGGTTGTGGCCCGGCTCACAGCTAGAATCTATTGTGGGCCTCCGCAAGCGGATTCTGCTTACGGCCATGTGAGCCCGGCCTAAACGGCACGAGACGCCGCCGATTTTTATGCTGGCTGAAACTGAACGATGAACGAGAAGCGCACAATTTATATTCATCATTCCGTTGTTGGCTGGCGCTTAAACTCCGGCACTTACTTGTAGTTTTCTTTCAGTGCTTCCTCGTCAGGGGTTCAAGTTTCCTGCCTCCAGCAAGCGCTCGATGAAACAATCACAGCCATTCATTGAACAGCTCTGACTGTGGAGCCGCGGCACTGGAGAACCAATCACAGCCAGCCCTGACCAGGAAGCGCTGAGACAAAACTACATGCAAGTGTGCTGAAGCTGCAGAGAAGACGCGGCGGAGTGAACAGCGACTGGTAGGCGATGTGTTGGGTTTTTTTTATGCCGCTAGGGCTTATTTTCGGGTATGGCTTATATTTCAAGTCGCACCTCCCCCCCGAAAAATCCCGCAAAAGAGTGAAATTGTAGAAACACATAATCGCGATATTGTCCCAAGAAAACACAGTGATATCGCACATAATACAGATGCTATATCACTGCGATTTTCTCGCGGCCATATCACGTTGCTTATCATTCAAAAGAATTGTTCAAATGAGCGAAAATGAACGATAATTGTTCAGTTTAAACGCGAGCCAACAACTGTACAAAACAAGAATTGTAATAAAGCGCCAGGGAGTAAAATTTTATATAATAAAATATATATATATACACATACATACATACATACATACACATAGTGGCCTGCTGGGTACAGTTGTCATGTACAATATTTGGGCTGGATGCGGCAGTAGGGAGGAGATGCTCCCCAATAATTTTGATTTATTCCAGAGGGCACTGAGTAGATTTGTACGTTTCCAGCGAGCATCATGCGGCACAACAGGTAATAAAGGCCCTCACGCCAGAGCCACGACATAACACAGTCAGGACCCAGAACTGCCTCTAGGACCACCTGACCTCTATGGAGGCTGCTTGCAGGAACTCTACAGTGACAGGCGTGTCACCATGGCAACAGCAGACCCTCCCCCCTTCCTTTCAAACTCTGCTAAACTGATAGGCAGCCAGCTGGATCGCTTCCTTTCAACAATGCCACTGCTGTGTCAGAATGCAAACTCAACCTCTGTCAGCAATGACAATCAGGCCACGGCTCAATTGCTCCTTTTCACTTGCCATTGTGCTTCACCCCTTTTAGAGATCATCTGATTTAGGCCAAGGCGATGACTTGTGCAGCACATTACTGATGGGTACTGAGAAGACAAAAGTGGGATGTAATCCATCTACTGCAGAGCATCCACTAGAGGGCACTGTGCCTGCCGGGCAAATGGAGGGCAGGACACCATTTTTACTACTAAAGGGGTGTGAGTGCCAAAAAATAGGAGATGTATTCTGACTAGTGGTGCAAAATCTCAAGGGACTGGTATGGCAACCTGCAGTGTGGGCACAATCCCATTATTTGTTTTAAAGTGCTAGTAATTACAGAGAACTCTAACTATCAAGCGGGGGCAGGGGGAACTCCGAGGCAGCAGGCCTGTAGGACTGCGAAAAGTAGGAAGCCATTAAAGGGGTTGTATCAAGTTCTAAAGTTATCACCTATCCACAGCATAACTTTATGATTGGTGGGGGTACAACCACTGGGACCACCACTGATCTAGAAAAGGGGGTCCGGTCAGTTCAATATGACAGTCTCTGCTCCTTTCACTTGTGTGCTTATATTCTATCCTATGTGCTAACTAGCAAAAGGGCAAATCACTTTATTTACATAAAACAACGTTTTTTGTTGTGAACAATCCCTCTAAAGTACTGCCCTGTAGGAAACTCCCCTCCTAATTTGCTGTCCACTGCCTGTTATCAGAGGTCTGTCTCTAGTAACACAGACACCAAGATGGATACCAGGAATTGAAGGAGAGTGATGTCTAATGCTGTCCACAGAAGACTGTAGAAAGGAGACAGGGGCAGGAAGAAAGACACAGACCCTGCAGCAGCTAACTGGTAAGTGATTACTGCCTTTGGCACCTGCTAAAATCACAACTACACTGCTCAGTAGTGCTGTATAGTGTCCTGCATGATTCTTTTTATTATGAGGGCGTACTACAGAGAAAGAAGAAATCATGCTCTACTATGTGTGCAGTAGTTATAATATGGTCACAGAAAATGAGCCCATATCACGCATTTGTGAAATAAGCCACACTAAAATGAGTGTGAAATATAACTGTAATGGTCTTCAAAAAACCCTTAGAAGGCAAAACCCAGAGAGATCAGACAAGGAAAACAAAGTTTGAGATGTGATATTTTTTAAGCAGAGGGTTAAGTAAAAAAAAAATCCAAAACTAAATAAAAGTAAGCGCTAAGGTTGTTGCAAGGAGATAATGATCATAGCCCAGGGCTAGGGAAGGGTTTGAACAGCAAAAGTTTATCACTTCTGTGAAAACCTGATTATCTTGTCTATACCCGTGAAAAGTATGCAAAAGCCAATGGTATAATATTCTCAGTTATTACACTTCTGACATTAGACAAAAACAACAAATGGCTGCATGCGCTGGAGCACACGTCTTCAGATCACCACAGGCGCGAAGATACCGCCAACAGTAGAGCAGCGAAAGTCAGAGAAATAACCTTCACATCTATGGTTAGAACTCGGCTTCATCCGATATCACTGACAGCTTTCTATACTCATATTTAGCACATAATCAAATATTTCTGATGAGATCTAACGCAAAAATGAAATTGTTATTACCATCATTGTAAGACCGAGCAAACATGAGTGTGATATAACGCAGCGGTTTACCGCAGTGTGGGCAGGCATATCACCGCATATGGTAGCAATTTTTGACTGCACATGGCAGCGTATCTCACGCACGTTGACATGCGCAGTCTTCCTGGTTTCATTTTTTTTTTTTTAACATTTCTCACTCTGTTGCCTAGCGACGTTGCATATAAATGCCGCACATATGCAATGTGATTGCATATGTACAGCATTTATTACGCACCCATAGAGAATAGAGCTCTACCACGTGGTAAAATAGAACATGCTGCGTTCTCTTTTATGCACGCACTATACACAATGAATATATGCAGGTGTGAATTGATCAATGAAAATCAACGTACTTTCATTGACTCCACCGTATATAGCATGCGTAAGCGCAATGAAATTACACTCGTGTGAGCCTGCTCTAAGGCCACAAGTGGAGCGCTGGTCATATGGGGGACTCTGAAAAAATTTAACCAACTCATTATAAAAAGGCTCGTTCATATGGGCGTATTATCACGATGTATTACACACGCGTATATCCCATGCGTACTACGCGGTGCATGGAGTCAATCATTAATCCATACATACCGGCGTGTGGACACTGCGTATCGATACGCAAGAGGAATAAATAGCAACATGCGCTATTTCTCTGCATGCACCCTATACACTTGTATAGGCAGCATATGAAACCCTGTCCATCAGCAATACATTGTGTGTGGGCAGCATTTTCATAACCAACCTATGAAATTAAAGGGAAATTTAAAGGGAAAAAAAGGACACACTGCGCATGACCGTGTGATACATGGGCATGCGCAGTACACCCACAGCCATATGCGGTCTCTGCCAGCAGAGCCAATGTTTACAGATTGGTAAGCCGCTATGGGGGAACCCATAGGCCTGTGGACATAAGCGCTAAAAGGACCCCAAAAGCACACTAAAGCTGGCCATTACACACGCATGCAGAATTCTGCTGATAACGCAGGGTTGCTTTTGGTGGAAACAAGGTTCAAACCTAACAGATTACAGCAGGACCAAGACTTTGTCTCTCTGGAAGATAAGCAGCTACTAGGGGGTCTGCAACTGGCAAGGAGAGTGTCCATGGCGGACACACTGTGTAGGCGACAACTTCCAGGAGGGGAGATGTTACAGCGGTGGAGAATGACAGCGATGGAGGCGGGAAGGGAGATGGTAGAGCGCACGGGAGAGCTGAAGCCGGCAAGGGAATAATGGGAGAGCAGCAAGAAAAGTCACTGATGGGGTCGCCAGCAGAGAGGGCGCACATGGCATCCCGACAGGGATAGAGTGACAGGGTCAGCAACAGCAGAGATGGGATGTCGCAGCCGGGGAGATGATGGGCACCCATTCTCCTGTCCAGCCAATCAAGTTGTGGATGTTGGTTGTGCATGTGCATTTTGTCTCCACAAAATTATATATATTCATATTCTTCTGGTGGAGACAAGATACACCAGTACCGTCATAGGCTCCCATTGTTTTCAATGGAGCCTCTCGCACAGCCACTCGAATTTGACGCTTTTCAGCGCCGTGATTTTCGAGCGGTCTGTACTATTTTTGATAGTTTGGCGCTCCTCATAAATGACGGCATCGGCTGAAGCAAAACCGAAAGTAAACGCGGCAAAGCGTTCTAAAGAGGCCTTAGTCTGCTGAGGTAAAATGAAAGCTGCGCTGTGATTGGTTGCTATGAACACCACAGACCAATTTCCTTTTAGACCGCTTTCATAAGAGTGTGGTGTGGCCTGCTTTTCCATTGGCCGCACCAGAAAAGTCTGATGGCGGACTACATGCTTGTACTGGAAGGGCTGTCATCCTTTCAACATATTAGACCCTTTAATGTACACGGGCATCGTAGGATGGGATTTGTTATGCATGCCAGTTTACATTAATTTGCAATTCGCAGTGTGACCCAAGAACAACTCTCTCAACATCCGCCAGAGAACAGAAAGACAATTATGACATTCACAAGTCGGACTAACACAGCCATCTCTTTTAAATTGGACGTTTTAAGCAAAGATGTTACATAAAAATGGCATTTCAATAGACACCAATTAGTTTAATTGGCAATGTGTAATGTGCGTATAGGTCGTGATGGATATCTTAAAGGGACTGTCTAGTTTTGGAACAAAATTCAGTCCCAGAACAGGTATATTACCTACAGTTCTTTTTCTCCGTTGTTCCTCGGTCTGCTGGTTTTGGGGCCCATTTTCAGCTGCCCAAGAGGGCTGATATAATCATCAGACTTCATAATCTCCACAATGCACTATACCTGCTTTCTGATTGGCCAAAGCTGCTCATGTAACTACCGTAGCACTGGCCAATCAGAGAGCAGTGCACAATGCACATTACATAGTTAGAAAATTACTATAGCCATTTTGGACAGCTGCAAATGGGGCAAAACTGGTGGATTGTCGGGACAGCAAAGAACAACTGTGGGTAATACAGCTCCTACTTGTCCCAGGACAGAATTCTGTTCCCAAGCCAGAAGGCCATTTCAAAGAGGTTTTTTAAGAAAAAAAAAAAAGAATCTGCTGTTTTTACAGAAATGGTTAAGTCTGTCCATGGGCTGTGTCCAGAATTGCATCTTATTCCCATTCAAGTGAATGGAGCTAAAGTGCAATACCCAACACTGCAATACCAAATGTGGTGCTGTTTCTGGGAAAATGGCAGATCCCTTTTTTCTAATCATCAGCAAACCCATTCATAAATTAGACGCAAAAAAAGACTTTGTGTAAATACAAATAAATCTTATTAGTCTGGCGCCAACTTATTCCGCAGCGCTTTATGACCGTGTAAGAAAAGGGTGAAAATCTGGTGGTTGGCCAACATGATGTATGTTACAAAAGTACTCCATTGTGCACGGCAAGAAGGTACACAAATGATACAGCTTATATATGGCTGTATATACCCGCCTGAGTGCGATATAGGTCAGAAAAAAACTCCAACCTATAGCGCACTAATTTGTTCAGCGACTTTCGTGCATCAGCGATGAAATTCAGCATTAAAAACACGTGCGTCAAAAAAAAGTATATACTTCCAATAATTAAAAGTAGTAAAAACATATTGCACTTGCAAGTGTGACGCGATTTTTTTTTTAATGCTCCCATAGGGAAAAAGCGGCAATTTTTCAACGAGAATCGTCCAAAAATAGGACATGCTGCGGTTTTCCCATCTTGGATTCCTGGCCCGAGAGAAAAAAAAATCACTGATGTATATTATTAACCCATTGTAAATGGGTTGTTTTCATGTGCAAGTTCTGTCCTCCTCATAATCGGATACAACGAATACGTGAAATTTATCAGTGCAAGTACAGCCTCATTCACTCGGGCGTATTTACGTTCTGTAGTACACGTGTTTTTTCTCTGCGCGCATTATGAACAGAATTAACCTCATTGATTTGCATTGGGGTATTCACAACAGAAAATTACAGCCTGCCTTATTTAGTGTACATTCATGGCTGTTAAAGTCTATGAGATCGCATAAATACGTGTTGGCAAAATAGGGAAAGCAATTGGGCAGCCTTGTGTTTTTGGGGGGGTTTTTTGCACATGTGAAAAAAAAATAAAACATCCGCATTAAATACCCATATAGAAACACTGCATATTTCCCAGACTGAATCACACGCATGCGAATAAGCCCTGAGAAGGATCGAAATGAACGTGCGGCTGCGTGCATTGTACGACGCCACAGCCCGCAATGACAGCTTTTAAGAGGTTCCTCCCACCCTGCCCCCAGAACAATGCCCCATGTCCAGCACAATGGCAGCAGCTGGGACCCCATTGTGATAGTATGGAGCATGCAGAAGGAGTGCAGCCCTTAACCAGGAGCCCTCCTCTGCAGGGGCAGCTGCTCATGCAGCACCCCAAATCTGGGCATGCCTGATCCCAGCCAGCCCTGCTGTCACACCCCGGACCTGCTCTACCAGCTCACATTCATTGCCAGCCATTCCTTACCTGAAACCCTCCATGCCTGGCATTGCACTGGGCACCGGGATCTATTTAAACTCCTTCCTCCCCGGCCGCTGTGTCCTGCAGATCGCAGGTGACATCATCCCTCTTTGGTGTGATAGGATACAATTGGAACTCTCTCTGCCCGTGCGCAGGGGCAGCTGATAACGCGCATAGGATTCTGGGAGCTGTAGTTCTGCTCGGAAGTTGTCTGCTTCTAAACAAAACGTTTTCGAACTACAAGCCCCACAATAGACCCGGCGCGGCTCTGCTTCCCTGTGTGCGACTCTTATCAGCAGGCAAAGAATGGGATTCCTGCTGACAATAGGAGGAGGAAGGCTCTTCTGCAGAGCTCACCGGGCGAGGCTGCCACCTAGTGGTGGCTTCTGATTATAGTCACCTCACGTGGGGAAGCGACTGTATACTGTATATGGTCTGTGGGTGTATCACTGCAGCAGGCCTGCTGCACATAGCATGTATATGAGAGCAACCATTAGTGAATAGGGAGTTCTTTAATCACACGTGCGGCTCTAGAGCTAGAAAGGACATTTCTTGAAGCTTTTTTCTGTTAGGACTCATGTAAACCGATGGGCGAGAGAGAAATAGGAAATGGCACTCAACAGGATGGTACAGAAATCTTATAGGAGGTAGATTCTGAAAATATGATGAATATTCACATATTTGGGGGAAGCCTAAGTTCACCCGCAAAGTCCAGAAAAGTAATATTTATATGCATCCTATCAAAAGTTAATTGGACACCTGAGCACTAATCTATGACTCCTAGCATACTTTCTACTAACATCTTATACACTCCAGCTGGTATTTCCCTCCATTCATCCTGCAAATGTCTGGTAAGAAGATGCATCGGCTTATCTACAATGGTGCAAGGAGACAGTTGCTGGACAGTTTTAGCAATGGAAGAACGTTCTATGAAGTGCCGAATCGCGCTACTCCATCTTCACATCAGCTGAATCTACCTGGGTATGGCGGATGCCTGGGGAACACATTTTACTACAGTGCGTTGTACCAACATTTAAGTACGGCGGAGGTCCCATTATGGTCTAGGGATATGTTATGTGGCATGGTCTCAGTCCGTTGGTTCTACTGGTGAGAACCACCCTGACATTCTAGACAATATGGCAGCACTCTAGGAATGATCAGCTATACTTCCAACAAGTCAACTCAGCATGCAGTTCCATCTCAGGCAGATATGCAAATGATTAGAGTTGTGGTGTCATTAGATGAACGGTCTTGTCACCTAAGGCCCTTAAAGTGGTTCCACTCTTGGCCTATACAAAGGCTCTCAGAGGCTCCTTGTGTGTAGTGACCTCTTTTTCCGCTTCTGTAGAACTCATTGACCACTAGACATGCCATCAGAGAGATTTTGCCCAATTAACAGAGTCTGAGAGGGGCGCGTTATTGGAATGTAAGAAGCTGGATGGTCATATCAATAAATTCCCCCTACCTGGGCCATTCTGACCAGACTGTTAGGAGGGGTTGGGACCAGTGGATACATGAGGGCACACACACACAAGGCGACTGAGCTCAGGATGCCCTAGCCTAGATAGACCACCAGTAGACAGGATCCTTTGATTATCCGACAAGCATGAGCAGCTCCAACTGTTGTGTTGTCCACCATACAGAGAGGGGTGGCAGCATCATTACACCCTTGTGTCTATTGGAACCATTTCCAGGGACTTGGCTGAAGAACATTTGGTCTCTCGGCTCCTATTATATATACTGCCTTTGACACCCACCATGACGTCAATTTGCAGTGGTGTCGTCAACGACTAAAATGGATGCTACAAAGTGGAACTGGGTATCTTCAGCAACGCATCCAGGTTTAGTTTGGGCACTGACGATGGTCATGTTTGTGTTTGGAGACCTAGAGGTGTACACCTCAATCCTGCCTTTGCTGTGGAGTGGCACACTGCCCCCTCCCTGCTAGTGTGATGCTCTGGGGGTCCATCGTATACGACAGTCAGTCACCCCTAGTAGTGGTACGAGGGACAATGACAGCTCAGTGATATGTTCAGGACATCCTGCCTCTCTTCAAATATTTAGTTTTCTACAATAAAAGATTCTTTTGCTCGGACATTGTAATCACTTACTTATATCAACATTACAATCGCTCAGATCAGGGGCGTAAGTAAAGGCTCAGGGGCCCAGGTGAAAAATTCAGTTCGGGGCCCCCCCGCATCTGTACCCGTACCCACATCTAAACCATGCTGTGTACAGCTTCAAAACACATTTACATACATGATCTAGCCCCTTGGCATAGGCTTTCCAAACATGACCCATTTTCTGGCTGCACACGAACAGGTCAGATTTGGTATACGGGAGCTCGCAGCGGAAACCGTTCCTAACCACAGCTGGTATGTACCTGTGTCTTTTCTTCTTCATCTGCATCGCGGATGGCTGCGGCAACCCAGTGTCGTACATGTGCAGTACAGATTTTTTTTCAAATGTTATGTTTCAAATATAACCTGGGTATCTCCTGTATATAATATACATGTACTACTGGTATAAGCTAGACATCCCTTGTATATAGTGATATGGAGCATGCTGGTATAACCTGGCTATCTCCTATATGTATGTACAGCTGGTATACGTTATACATCTCCCTGTATATAGTGATATGGAGCATGCTGGTATAACCTGGGTATCTCCTGTATATATGTACAGCTGGTATATGTTATACATCCCCCTGTATATAGTCATATGGAGCATGCTGGGATAACCTGGGTATCCCCTGTATACAAGTATTTATGTATAGCTGGTATAAGTTATACTTTATAACATATACCAGTTATACATATATAATTATATGCTTACATATCCCATACCACCGCATGGTCTACTCCCCTCCTCTACTATCAGATACCACTGTCCGGACCACTCATACGGCGGTGTACTGATAGATTGCAGTTGTGAAGGAGGACCATGCACTGGGGGAGTCTGCCAGCTGCCCTGGGTAACGGCCCTTCCCTCCTTGAGCGCCTTCTCCAGCCGGCCCACGATTGCAAAACAGTATATGGCAGGGGCCTGTGGGACCCCCTAGCTAAGGGGCCGGGTAGCAATTGCAATCCCTAGCAGTCTGCCAGTGACACTGTGAAAGTTTCATTTGATTCCGACAACTCCTAGGGGCTTTTATGCTTTTAACATAAATGTACACCACCTCTCTGGATTTGGGGAGGTGAGCCAGGTTTCACCTAGGTCTCCCAATGAAATATGTGAGTATTCATCAGGTTTTCAAAATCTAGCTCCTATAAGAGTTCGGTACCATCCTGTTGAGCGCCATTTCCTATTTCTCTCTAGACCATATTGGTTTACCACCTTATGGCGTGTGGTTCTAAGGACTGTTCATCCAAGGATGAGGGCCTCCCTGGAATACAATGTAGCACCCTTGAGTACCACACCCCCCAGGGGGTCTCTGCTATGCAGTTTATCTTCATTTGAAGTCAAATTTTGAGTGATCGTCATGGAGTCTTTTTTTCTTGTCCTTCATGTAAACCCAGATCAGTAAGGATGTCGGCTACACGGGGACTATTTGTAGTGCGACGTTCCAATTTTAAGTGTCAATCTACTGCTGCAGTCCTGGGGAATACCGAGAGCCACGGGCAACTAAGTGGTCTTTTGTGACTGCAGCTGTCATTTAACCCCTTTAGGACCAGGGGGTTTTGGAACAGATACTTTTTAGAGATTTTACCCATGTGGTGGTTTTACTGCTCTATTTTTCTTTCTACAGCTACTAAAACTATTTTTGCTGCGTTTTTCCCCCCGTGATATATAGAGCTATTTTTTATATCGTTTTCACTGACTTTTCTTTTCCGTTTTTCAATTTAATTAGGTACTAGGTGATATACTCGTGTGTTGCACGGTAATTTTATGAATAGCAGTTCTGAAATATACAAAGTGGGCCACAAAAACGAGCCAATCTACTGCTAGGTGCAGGATGGAGGTTGAAGCAGGAGTCTCTCCTGTTGCAGTGCAATGTCACAGATATACACTCCTAAGGACAGTTCCCTCTGGGAGAGAGAGAGACAGCCATTGAGAAGCTGGCACAGTGTGCAGAGAGCAGCTAAACTGTGGAGAGAGGTAGAAGGGAGTCTCTCCTGGTTTGTGCTACAGGGCTGTAGCAGTTGTCCTATGGACAGTTTCCTGAATAGTAAAGTCAATGCCATATGGTTCTTCCATTCCCTTCCATCCAACAATGCTGAACCCGCGCCAGCGGGCTAGAGAGAAATTCACCCCTGGCCAGCTGGGAACAGAGCTGCTGCAGGTATCCTGTGCTGTCGGGCCTAAAGACTGTTTAGTGAGACAATTATTGACTGCCAATTCCAGTCAACTGGGCCGGGACTCTGATTAACAACTGTTCTTATGGACTCTTGAACTTTACTGACGGACGGAGATACTCCAGACTACTGGGTCATATAAGTTTACCAGGTTTACAGTTTATAAAGTGTTGTTTGTTCAATCTGACAATGACCCAGAAAACCACAAATTCGGACCCTTGTACACCCCTACTGTAAAGTTACTTTAGCATGTGCAAAGTTTTACCTAGATTGAAGTAGTATATAGTAGTGAGTTCTAGCCATGACAAAATGCAGCCTCTCATTAGTTCTAGAATAGTAAGGCCCTAAATCCAGAACTATGGGGTGTAGCCCTCAGATCCTAGAGTGTTGGATTGTTTGGACAAATCCATGTAATATATAGGGACACAAAATATTTAAAATACAATACTAAAAACCTTTTGCTATAATAGAGCAAGACTTTGGCTATAACACATATTACAACACATCATTGTGTATAAAATACCAACACTAAACTAAAAAGTTTGTAGTGTCTAGTATCACAAACAAAAACATCTTCCCATGATCTTATGCTCTTCCATCTTTCAATGCAATTTAGTTCTCTCTTAATTGACATTTCCCTCTAAAAGTCTATGGAATGTAGGTCATATAAATAACACAAGAAAACAAGCGGTTCTGAATGTACTGTTCAATATATCATTACCACGGGGAGTTCTCTATTTGCCATGTAAAAAATAGTGTACAGCTGTACTGTGAGCTCATCTTTTAGTCTCGGGTCAGCTAACAATCAATTATTATTATTTTTAACATGACCTGATATGAACTTGTTCTCATGTGAAGGTATTCAAGATATTCAACAGGGTTACAACATTTTTATCTCGAAACAGACAATTTGAAATTCAAGAGGAAAATACCACTGAGGTAAATGTTTTAGGACCAAGCCATTCTTTGGGCTTTAGTTTAGATCCATGAGTCCCTTGAAGATCACTTCTTTGACATGCTGTACATCTGCCTCATAGAGACCTTTTCAAATGTTATAGTATGCATATAATATACTTTTGCAGAAACCCTTGTGTAAAAGAAGGCATCAAACATATGGCCTGAATATGTGCCTAACGCCTCATACTTCCAAGCTCTCAAGTAAAGTACTTTGTAACTTGGTGGTGCTTTTCAAGTTTGGACGGCAGTGCCAAAACTGTTATAAGAAAGCTTTTTTTGGGAGCTATTACAAAGTTCATATTAGGGAATTTTATACATACCATACACTTTTAATAGCTGTTGGCTGAATGCTGGTTCGGCTGACAGCCATTTCTACCGATCCCCCCCCCCCCTACGTGAACATTTGATTGACTGACTGTGCATGTGTTCTGAATAGGGAGTAAGGGAATAAACTGCTGCCAGAGACCACTGATGGTGACTCATTCGCCTCGAGAACACATTAGATGGTCATTTGGTCCTACCAAAATTGGTGGGTTGGCTGATATTCATATGATGTGTGTGGCCACCTGAATCTGTAGAACTTGGCAATATGTGAAATAACATATTATACAAAGCATTCAGAAAGTCTTCAGACCCTTTCACTTTTTTATATTTTGATATGCAGTGATCTTGTGCAAATTTTAAAACATTCTGCATCTTTATCATTTAAAAAAATGAAAAACTAACATTGTGAATTGATATACTGTAAGTATTCAGACCATCTTGTATGACACTTGAAATTTAGCTCTGGGTGCCTCCCATTGATCATCTCTGAGCTGTTTTTACACCTTGTTTGCAGTCCATTTTTTGTTAAATTAAGTTGATTGGACATCACTTAAATGACACAAACCGGACTATATAAGGTTTCACAGCTCACAATGCATATCAGAGCCAAAAGCAAGCTATGAGAAGGGAAGAACTGCCTGTGGAGCTCAGAGACAGGATTGTGTGGAGGCACAGACCTGGAGAAGGCTACAAACTAAGTAATTGGTGAGAGAAGTGACCAAGAACCCAATAGTCACTCTGGCTGAGCTCTAAAGATCCTGTGTGCAGATGGGAGAAACTTCCAGAAGGTCAACCATCACTGCAGCTCTCCAACAATCTGGACTTTATGGCAGAGTAGCCAGAATGAAGCCTCTCCTCAGTAAAGGACAGATGAAATTCCACCTGGAGTTTGCCAAAAGCACCCAATGGACTCTCGGACTGTGAGAAACAAGATTCTCTGGTCTGATGAAACCAATATTGAAATTTTGGCCTCCATTCTAAGCCATAAGTCTGGAGGAAACGAGACATTGCTCATCACCTGCCCATCACCATTCCTACAGTGAAGCCTGGTGGTGGCAGCATCATGCTGTGGGGATGTTTTTCAGCGGCTGGACATGGGGACCGGTCAGGGTTGATGAAAAACTGAATGCAGCAAAGTACAGTATTCTTAATGTAAACCTGATCCAGAGCGCAAGGGACCTCAGACAGGACAGAAGGTTCACCTTCCAACAAGACAATGACCCTAAGCACACAGCCAAGACAACACAGGAGAGGCTTAGGGACAACTCTGTAAATGTCCTTGAGTGGTGCAGAGCCCTGACTGAATCCAATCAAACATCTCTGGAGAGACCTGAAAACAGCTGTCCACAGACGGCCCCCATCCAACCTGACAGAGCTTGAGAGGAACCACAGAGAAAAATGGCGGAAAATCCCCAAATCCAGGTGTGTAAACCTTGTGGCATCATAGCCAAGAAGAGTGGAGACTGGAATCATTGCCAAAGGTGCTTCAGCTAAGTACTGAGTACAGGGCGTGAATACTTATGTCAATGCAAAATGTTAGGTTTTAATTTTTAAAAAATTTACAAAGATTTTTAACATTTTGTTTTCACTTTTGTCATTACGGGGTATTCTGTGCAGAATGATGGGGAAAGTTGAAATTATTTTTTAATTTGCATAAGGTCATAGCATGGCAGAATGTAAAATAATTGAAAGAGTCTGAAGAACTTTCAAATGCTGCCCATTAACAGACTGTCTGTGTAATGTAATGTGTGGGCATGCAAAGAGCAAATTTCCTGCCAGCTGCTCTGCACTCTAGCTAATTGATGGAGTTTATGAATGGCGGACTTCCCCCAATTAACTAAAAATTCCATAACTCGACAATACACATCCACTATAGACTGTGTAGGGAGTTATCATACACCTGCTGTCTTGGACTTAACCCAATTCATTGTATGGTTAGCAAATGTTAAAGCCTCATAAATAATCCACCGGATAGGTCTCTTAGTATAGAAACAATTATAAGACATGCATCCATCACATCGGATCATTGTTATTTCTTCTATGCCCTGGACACTGGACCTCTGTTTTCTGGTTATTCTCATCTTCTAGTTCCATAACGATCCTCTGTTGACTTCTGATCCTGGACCTGAGGCTTTAGGGTGCCTTCACTGGAGCGTATATAAGCAACTATTTACCCACGTATATACACCAGCCATCTGATAGAATGCATTGAATCCAGCGTATATACGTTCGTGTGAAGGCAGCCTTATTCACACGAGCGTTTTATCGCAGCAATTTTGCCGCAATACAACCCTGGCCGAAAATCGCGACCATCTGATGCATTGGATTCCAATGCAGCAGTTCAGATTGTCGATTTTTGCCTGTGTAAAAACGGCTGGCCGGAAAAGATAGGTCTTGACTTAACTTTTCAGGCTGGAATAGTCCCATAGACTCCTATGAGAGCTGCCAAAAAAGGGAGGTAAGAGGGAGTTTAGCAGTGGCTCTGCTAATCTCCCTGCCCCTCTCTGCTCCTTTCCCACTGTCGGCAAAGGGAGGGGGCAGGACGTGGCGGGAGATTAGCACGCTAGCTTCCGCCGTGTCCCGCCCCCTCCCATTGCAGGCAGCCGTCGAAGAGGGGGAAAGGGGGAGTTTAGTGGAGCTAAACTCTCTTTTCCCGCCTGATAGTATCCCCGGGCTGCGGCGTATACTCGCCACACCCGGGCCGTCTGAACAGGCGCTTAAATGGGAGATGCAGCCATGACTTGGTCACATCCACCTCTTGTGTATGTGATTTTTCAGCCATGCTGCGGCCATGACGCAGTCAGCCAAAAGACGCAGCACCCGTGTGAAGGAGCCCTGATGATGATCTTTTTTCTTCTTCATGACTTTGAGTGTGTTGTTCAGATTATTTGCACTGACCCTTTAGGCCGGCTGTCCATGGGCTTTGCGATATACCGCCGCAGTAGAGCATTATGATAGGTCCAACACGGAAAATCGCGGCATGCTGTAATTTTTAGATGCGATCGGAAAATCGGCGCGATTTTCCGCTCGTGTACAGCGGGCTGCGTTTTCCATAGTTATCCTATGGAAAGCATGCATTGCATTACCCGCATGCGGATTATTGCTGCGGGTAATGCAGTGGAATATCACCCATGGACAGGAGGCCTTAGTGTTACACACTTCTGTTTGCATCTTGTACTAAATAGGCTTGTTTACAAGTCTTGATCCTGATCTGCTCACTTCGTTCCTGTGTTTTGTGAACATAAATCCTCCATCTTTCCTTGTAGAATTCTAGAGCTGCCTTCAGTCCTGCTGCAGTTGTAGTCCTGACTCTGCCTATTTACTGAATTACCACCTTCCTATGTTCTCAGAGCCTTATCTTCCCACTGCTCTAATGCTCCTTTTACACTGCAGGATTCTGATTTGCATGAGCGAATGAGCTGATGACGTCATCACCAGCTTGTTTGTGCAGCCGGTTTAGACAGGCAGATTTATTGTTGACTTGTTCAACGAGAATCGTTCACTTCTTGTTCACTGTTCACATCCCTATGTGAAACCCTGAATAAGAAGTGTTTCGACGGAACGACAAGTGAACAAGCCAGCAATGATTTTAAGTCCTGCAGAAATGGACAACATACAAGAAGCGTACGATTCTTGTTTGTAGTTCAGTTATTGGCTCGCATTTCGACTGAACGTTATTGTTCACTATGTAGTGACCCAGTACTTCATCCTGGTTCCCTCCATAAATCTCATACATGTTTGTCCTATGTTGATGCACTGTGCAAAGCTGTCTTGTTATTTCCAGTATGTGTGTTGCACAGCTGCAGCTAGAAGGGTTAAGTGTTCAATAAAATACAATGCCTGCATGTAAATGTATCAAGTCTGTCATGTCATGTGGTGTGAGAGAAGGTATAAATAGGAGAGATTGAGAGTGGGAAAGGAGTTCCATCTTCTGGAGTAGCAGGTTTTCCATCTTGCCTGCCACTTGAGGTCCAGGTGCCACATAAAGGCACCTTCAGCCTTCCTGTGGTGAAGATGGAAGAGGAGGAGAGATATCCCGTGCTGCTTGTGTGGTGGATGTAAGTGAAGTGAACCCTCAAGATTGAGAGAGCATTTGTAAGTCACTACTTCTTCTCAAGGCCAGTGCAGAGGTACTATCTAACTGTTTAAGTTTCCTATGCGGTTGTCTGGAGCCTGGATCAGTGCGTTGAGGCACACCCTTTAATTGTCAAACCCACGCATCTTCAAGTCGGGTTGGAGGTACTACAAGATAACAATCTTTGTTCACACATGTGCGTCTTTGAGCTTCTGAGAGCCATGTGGAGGTACTACGTTCAGAAGTCATTTGCCTGCACTGTAAAGTCTGTAATTAAACTGCCTTGTGTTATCTGTTTCAAGGTGATTCGTAGGTGGCCTGCAATGATACTTTGGCCTTGGCTGCGTGTGTCCCTCCAGGAAAGAGTCTGGTAAGTGACACTTTACCCAGCTCCCCACGTATGTCAGGTGTCCGGGATCTCCCTATGGGACACTGCAAGTATTGTTCATTTGAACTATTTTTTGAACTATAATCATTCCATCTAAACAAACCTTAATGCTGTGATTTCCTGGTTTGTGACCCTTTCCTTGGTAAATTTGAACCAAAAAATTGCTTGGAATCTGAATTTTACTTTAAAATATGTCAGCAATTCTATTAATGTTACTATCCACATTATTCACTTTACAGCAAGATTGCTCTGATAATTCATAAGGGACATGGATGACCGAAAAGGGGGAATCCAGCCAAAAATGTTCTTATGTACAGAACCTTATTAGGACTTACTAAAGCTGACTATATAAATGTAGATTTGTTGCACTTTTACTGCAATTGGCAGTCACAATACAATCAGGGAAATTTTCCTTGAACTGTTTCTATGGACACCTATAAAAAATGCATTTATGGTTTTAGATGACCTCACCATGTTGCACAATTTTTGCATATTGCAGCCAATGGCGCGCTAGGGCATGCTACGGTTTTGTAAAACCAGCGATATGCAGTATTATCCAGATGGCTATTAACAGGTTTTACTAAAATTCTGAATGACCTACAGTACAAGCACTGGTGGGTAGGAGGAGGATGAGTTAAGAATGTTTATAGATACAGTGCTACACAGATAGATGGTCATTCTGCCAGATTAGATTACAAGCATTCAGCAAAGAAGAGAACAACTTTTTTACCAGCAGATGTTCCTGACATTTGTTGAATCTGGAAGAACACATTACACATATTTATACATTTATCATAAATTAAGGAAAAAATACCTCCAACATTTTTCTCTTTAGTGGTCTATGTCCAAACCAGAGGAACAAGGTTGTAGGCACTCTGGCCCTAAAGCCGATGCACAGGAAATGTTTAGGGGCTGAGGAGCATTAGCGGGAACCTGTCACGTCCCCACAGCACCATAAACTAAGTTATTGTGCTGTATTTTTTTTATACTCGCCTGCTCCTGTCATCCAGTGGTGTCTCCTTCTGAATTCAGTGTGCGGCACGAAAATCTGACTTTTTTAAGAGACCCATGCATGCACTCTCCCATAGACTTGTATAGGAGAGCACAAGCACCGGACTCTGGAAAGAGGCAGATTTTCATGTCACGGACTGACTTCAGAGGAGGACACCGCTAGTGTGCTGGAGTGAGTGAGTCTTAAAAAAATACATTACCCGGCGCCTTGTAACCACGCCTAACAGCACTAAGTTTAGTTTATGGTGCTGTGGAGACATGACAGCTTCCCTTAAAATTTGAGTATATTCACACTGCTTGTGGTCTATACAGACCCTGTTTTCCCCAAAATAAGACCTACGCCTAAAATAAGCTGTAGCCTGATTTTCAGGGGGTCTTTAGATATAAGCCCTACCCTTAAAATAAGCCCTAGTTGCACTACATAAAAAAATTACCTAAAATGCTTCACAGTTATAGACAATTAAAATACAAAACTTTATTAAGCTTGATTAAAATAATTACTGGGCCAACAAAAACAGACAAACAGAAAAAGAGACACCAAGCATATATCCCTCACAGCTCACTATATTGGTGGAGCCGGATAGGTCACTATCAGTATAGGGATATTGCTTGTATCGGCTTGCCTCGTGTAGAGTTTGTTGTGGCAACCCAAAGTCAATGGAGACTTTAGACTGGATTTATCCAGACAGAAAGGGTTGGTGTATGATGTCCACAACAACTCTGTTATTTGAAAAAATGAAGCAAGTCAGAAAAATATTAAAAGTCCTTCTGATCCAAGAACTGCCAGTAAGGAAGCAGAGATTAAATAATACTCTACTCAAAGGGTGTGAGGTAGCCAGTCTAGCAGGGAGGCCTGTCTGGTCACTCAAAAAAATAGTTCTAAATTCCCACAGGGGCGCAGGGTATATAATGCCTCACTGTTGGAGATGTGGGAACTATTGTTTTGATAAACTGATCCCATTAGTAATTGTTCAAGGTTCGACGCGTTTCTATGTCTAGTATAGAAATTAGAGATGAGCGAGCATACTCGATAAGGCAAACTACTCGAGCGAGTAGTGCCTTATTCGAGTACCTGCCCGCTCGTCTCTAAAGATTCGGGTGCCGACGGGGCGGGGAGAGCGGGGAGGAACGGAGGGGAGATCTCTCTCTCCCTCTCTCCCCCCCGCTCCCCCCTGCTCACCGCTGCAACTCGCCTCTCACCCGCGCCGACAGCCGAATCTTTAGGCCTCATGTCCACGGGGAAAATCAGATCCGCTACGGATTCTACATGTAGAATCTGCAGCGGGTCCCTCCTGCCCCGCGGACATGAGCGCTGAAAATACAAATAAATGAGAAGAAACTCACCTCCCATCCGCTCCGTTTCTTCTCTTCGCGGCGGCGTCATCTTCTCTCGTCGCGGCCGGATCTTCATTCTTCGGCTCGGCGGATGTGCATGATGACGTCGGTGACGTGCCCCGCGCATGCGCCGGGCCGAAGCAAAATGATCCGGCCGCGACTGAGAGAAGATGGCGCGGCGCCGAAGAGAAGAACCGGAGCGTGTAAGTAAAATATGATTTTTGTGTCCCGCGGATCCGGACGGCTTCCATAGGCTTCAATAGAAGCCCGCGGGAGCCGTCCCCGCGGGAGACCCGCATGAAAATGGAGCATGGTCCAGATTTTTTCATGCTCCATTTTTTTTAAAATCACTTTTATTGACGATCCGCGGGTATTTATCTACCCGCGGGTGGTCAATGCATCCCTATGGGGTGCGGATCCGCGCGCGGGAGAAGAGTTAAAATCCGCTGCGGATTTTAATTCTTATTTTCCCTGTGGACATGAGGCCTGCGCGGCGCATGCGCGGGGCACGTCACCGACGTCATCATGCACATCCGCCGAGCCGAAGAATGAAGATCCGGCCGCGACGAGAGAAGATGACGCCGCCGCGAAGAGAAGAAACGGAGCGGATGGGAGGTGAGTTTATTCTCATTTATTTGTATTTTCAGCGCTCATGTCCGCGGGGCAGGAGGGACCCGCTGCAGATTCTACATGTAGAATCCGTAGCGGGCCCGATTTTCCCCGTGGACATGAGGCCTTAGAGAATAGCGGGCAGGTACTCAAATAAGGCACTACTCGCTTGAGTAGTTTGCCTTATCGAGTATGCTCGCTCATCTCTAATAGACATTTCATCAGGAACCCTTAAAGCAATCACATCAATCTCAGTGTTGAAATACACAATGGGTTCAGCATTGACAGTTGAATTTTAGGCGAGAGCTGTCATTAGTGAATGCGCAGCAGGGATATCTATGCAGTACAGGCTTAGGTAATTTGCCTGACTAGCTAGTTTGTACAATGTATCAGGGTGTTAAGCACCTAGTGCTACAGCCGTGGCCGCAAAAGGCAGCTTGCAGCCGTCAATTCACTTAGGTCACAGAGCGGCCTGTGTTACACTAGCTTAGATGACTAGCTAGTTAAGGTTCTAAGACTTGGAGCCTAGCGACTAGTGATGAGCAAGCATACTCGCTAAGGGCAATTGCTCGGAAGAAAAGATTCGGCTGCCGGCGGCGGGCGGGGAGCTGCGGGGGAGAGCAGGGAGGAACGGAGGGGAGATCTCTCTCTCCCTCTCTCCCCCCCCCCCCCCCCCCGCTCCCCCTGCTCACTGCCGCAACTCACCTGTCACCCGTGCCGGCAGCCGAACCTTTTCTCTTGAGCGGGCAGGTACTCGCTAAGGGCAATGCTCGCTCGAGCAATTGCCCTTAGCGAGTATGCTCGCTCATCTCTACTAGCGACCTATCCCAGCAGCTGTGACTAAGTACAGAGTATGCTGCCGTTGATTCGCTTAGGTCACAGTGCCTTCAGATGGTTTATGTCTAATGCTACCTAAAGGCTAAAGGCCCATTTACACAGAGCGATGATCGCTCAAGAATCGCTAAAAAGTAGAGATGAGCGAGCGTACTCGGTTCGGGTGTTTTTGCACTCAAGCACTGCTTTTTCCGAGTAACTGACTACTCGGACGAAAAGATTCGGGGGCGCCGGCAATGAGCGGGGGATTGCAGAGGGGAGTGGGGGGGGGGAGAGAGAGAGAGAGCTCCCCCCTGTTCCCCACTGCTACCCCCCACTCCACCACGCCGCCCCCGCCCCCCGAATCTTTTCGTCCGAGTAGTCAGTTACTCGGAAAAAGCGGTGCTCGAGTGCAAAAACACCCGAACTGAGTACGCTCGCTCATCTCTACCAAAAAGCAATTGTTTGAGCTATAATCGTTGCATCTAAACGGGTGGTCATCGTGCACTTTTCATGCTAGCTGATCGTTAAATTCAAGCTAGCCTAAAAATCGTTGTGTGGTCTTATCAGGACCGCACGCTGAGTTCTCCACGGGTAGTGCTGATAGCATTGTTTTCCGTCAAAGAATAAAGGAGTTGAAGGGAGATAAGAGCCCTCCGGCTATTAACTGCATTCAGCTAAAGGCTTCATTTGCACGCTAATAAGCTATTAAGTAGCTGAGTAGCTACTTAATAGTTTATGCAAAATGATCACTCAAAGCTGTCACCCAAACTGTCGTTGGAGCGATTTTTGAGTGATCATCGCTCCGTGTAAATGGGCCTTAAGTCTCCTGATTAAAGATGTGTAGGTAACTGCAGCTAGAACCATATGGCCTAAATACCCCACGATCAATTCTTAATTCCCCTTAGATATTCAGAAAAAGGTAAAAATAAAAAAGATAGAGTAAGAGATAGGGCCTCCGGCCTTGATGGTAAGCTGGAGGTCTACCTAAAATACTTGGTCCAGGTCCCTCCCGCTGCTAGAGGTTCAAAAAATGGCAACAACACTCATAAAAAAGGATAAAATAGGTCAGCACTTCCCAATAGAACTATACAGGTGCACGTTAAACCATGGCTGCAAAATACAATATTAAGAGGCTGTGTGAGTGGCTGTCTCATCGGTGTCCCTCACAGGTGTAATTAGCTCCCTCATTTGGTAGTTTGCTACCTGCATGTTGAGAGGATGCAGCAATCTACCCTCCTTAGTCAGTAAGTATTTCGCAATTTTCTGTGATTGTTTTTAATACAATGGCTGTGATTTGCTGAAGGTTGGCCAATTCATAAATCCCGCTTCCTGCAATGGCTGTTGATTAGTTCTTCGACCACTGCTGAGCCAATCAATGCAGCGCTGGATAATCCAATCACAGACATAGCATTGGCTCATCCAGCGCTGCATTGATTGGCTGAGCAGCTGTCGAAGAGCAAATCACAGCCATCACTACCGAGAGGCATGATTGATGAATCCCATAACCAGGAAGTGATGTTGTATGAGTGGTTGAAGACTGTGGGAAGCGCGTCATAGCTGTGAAGAGCAGCAGAAGGGACCTAGACCGAGCCTGCTAGGTAAGTATAATAAGACTTCCCACGAAAATAAGGGATATTTTTGGAGAAACACGGTAAACACCCATTCATCCACTTGAGGTCTCTACCAATCTGGCATATGTCAATATAATTTGTTTTTACTACATATAGAAAAGCACTTTTCACTGCACTTTTCTCTGCAAAGGCATCCTACAATAAGTGCACAGATGCAGCAAAGTTTAACATGACTTTAACATGTTATAACTTTTTGTGCCACATTTTTTTTACCCTTTCAATTATTTTACAATTGGTTTGGTTGTGTTAAATAAACAATACATTTTATTTCTTTTAGGATTAGATACCTTTCTTTGGCAAATTTTCACAGACAAGTTAAAATCACTTACATTTGTACTATGTAGTATCTATTTATTTTAACATGGGAGCTTATGGCGATGTATGAGTATATAGTGGCATACACTAGAGGTAGACATCAGAAAATCCTCCATATGTATACATCTGATGTACACTACAAATACAATGTGAGCAGAACCTTGCATCTCTGTCTACAAATGTACAATCCATGTAATAAATACAGCTCTTATTATATGAATACTGACCAGCAACTGTTAGGACTACACATTATAAAGGTTAACTAGAGAAGTAATAAGGTCACTCTCACATGACCATATGTGAAAATGCTGCATTTTTATGCAGCATTTTACTGCGTGCAGAGCTGCGTTTTTGTGTGCGTTTTCAAGCAATTTCCCCTCAGACGAGTGGTGCAACCATCGTGACTCAGATAGAAGACTATGACTGGAAAGTAAAACCCCATTTACACTTAACGTTTATCGCTCAAAATTCGTTCAAACAATGTCTTTTGAGCAATAATTGTTGTGTGTAAATGCTACCATCGTTCGCTTTTCGGATGAATGATGATTTTTAGTTCAGTATAAAAACCATTGTTTGGCCCACCAGCTGATAAAAGGGATCGAACTATGTGACTCTCCACAGGAGCGCTGATAACATTGTTTTCAGCTGCTGTCCTGCAGGAGAACAATAGAGCTGTATGCAGATAACAGACCACCTACACAAATTTTGAGTGATCATTTTTGTGTGTAAATGGGGCTTGAGTCTTCAACAGTGCCTATGGCTCCAGTACCAGCTAACCCTCTTGCATGTCACTGTCACACACTACTCTCTTTTAATTTCCCAATCATTGCTCAACAAACCTGTATAAAGGGTCAAGCATTGATTGGAAGGAATGTTGCCATCCAATAGGTGGTGCTACAGAGGTATTGTTCTATCTTCCTTATTTGCATATTACCCAAAGGAGCTTGGATGGCCTTATAAGTCTCCTCGCTCACCTTCTTGGTGCTCTCCCTAAGGATTGATGTTACCCCGCCCCACACACTGCTCAGTTACACTGACTACTGCTCTCCTCCACATCTTGGCTGGAAACTACACCTGAATTCAGGTTTGCCACAGGTCCACGTGAGCAATGCAGTGTTCACACCCTTGCTTTCTCACACTGGTTGAGCCTAGCTACTGTTAGGTTTCCTACCAATTATAGTGTCTGGGGCTGTCATTTTCTAGCACCCAGTTTTGTAACCCGTAAGGGGATCCTGCACTCCTCACATCACGATACATGCTGTACCTGTGGCAAGACAGGATCCTACCAGTGTCTAATGGATCCCACCACAGCTTCTTTTTTTCTGGCAAATTTGATGAAATCAGCAATGCAGACTGTGAAGAAAACCTCTGAAGCAGATGTAATCACAGTCTGAATACACATAATTTTGCAGCAGGCTTCTCTGCATATCATCTAAGTTTAATAATTTTGGCCAGAATAGTACTGAATTTCTTCAGTTCATATCATCAAGCACCCCAGCATCTCTGGAAAGCACCTTTGTGGGGCTTCTCAGGGGCACATATTTATTGGGGCATTAGAAGCTGTCAATGGAAGCTCACTAGCCTCGAAAAAGAGAAAAATAAGCTACTATAAATTTTGCATTGGTGAGCAATTTGCAACAGATTTTAATTTCACAGTGTGCCTTAAAGTCTACACATTTTATTCTTCTGCAATCTACATGTGAATGGGAATTTTCTTAACCCAATATATGAATTTAAAAATTCTGAATGTAACAGGAGGTCATTTTAGGGATTGGTATTGAGTAGAGATGAGCGAGTATACTCGCTAAAGGCAATTGCTCGAGCAGTCAGCAGGAGGGAGCGGGGGGGGGGGGGGGAGGGAGAGAGAGATCTCCCCTGCTTTCCTCCCCGCTCTCCCCCGCAGCTCCCTGCCCGCCGCCGGCACGCGAACCTTTTGCCTCGAGCGGGCAGGTACTCGCTAAGGGCAAAGCTCGCTCGAGCAATTGCCTTTAGTGAGTATACTCGCTCATTTCTAGTATTGAGAATTGTCTTTTGCCAGCATTTTGCTTTACTACTTGCTATGATGGAAAAAAATTGTATAGATAAAAAAGAACAATCTCATTTTAGTATCAAAGAACCCTGCTATGTAGGGTCCAGAAACACCAATTTGACCTGGGCCCTGGTGCCGGTAGGGGCCCTCTGCTACTGCCCCATGTACATTTTGTAATAATAGTATTCATGGGGAAGAAGGTTTGTTTAGCTTTATTCTTTTATTAATTAATATACTTCCCTCACAGCAGCTCATAAAAAGTGCGACGTGTGCCAAGACAAGTATCTGCTGGTGTGCTGGGATCCATCAGAGCTCCATGAGTATATGGATGATGAATAATTTACCATCAGATCGCACACAGAAGAAAATCTGCAGTCTTCATCATGAAGTGGGATTCCTGTTGTAGCGGACAAGTCATGTCTGTTCTGGGGGAAAACTATTTGAAAACTCTGGATCACTTCAGAAAGTAAAGCTCGCCAAAGGCAAGTCAGACCCCTGATGTATATGATTGCTTTATGTTGTCTATTGTTTAGTGTGAAACCCATAGCAACATTCATCTGCTATATATCATCCTATGAAACAGAGGTGGTGAATGTGTGATAACGAGTTCCTTGTGACGGATGGACCCTGACGCTTTAGTTCAATGATATGTAGCTGCTATGTCCTACCTGTCTTATATTTAACATGCTAACTAGGTTTTATTTATAGGGGATGTTGAGTCTTATGTAAATGATGCTTAAGCCAGCTTTACACTTATGTATTACGGCTACATTTTTGCATTTGTAATATAGACATGTGTTTCATTACGGGGTTTACTGATCTGAACTCAAAATATCATAGATCCCCAGGACACTCGAAGTTTGGATTAATGAAGGCAGCTGCAGACGAGCTGACGGTGTGTACCGTGCCATGATTAAAAACGCTGTACCGCCTAATTAGTCCCCAGTGCTATCGATTTTCCTGAGAAATTACGCAGTTCATTGCGCAATTTCATGAGGATCTGGTGCCTTGGGTGCGCAAAAATAGAGCGTGTCACGGGTTTTTCTTCCACGTGCGAAATGTGCACAGAAAAGCGAAAGCAAGAATGAACCCATTGCAAACAATAGATTTTTTTCTGTGCGTAATGTGTGCACAAATTGTGCACTTGCAAACGCGCTAGTCTGAGGGTGCCTGGACAAGCCAGGACACATATCGATATTATAGACACAGAATATGAGCAGAAAATACACTGGTGTGAATGGGCCCTTACAATGGAAGAAATCTGCTGTGGAAGATAGTCATGCAGTGGATTTTCACCATGGAAATGATTTTCACTCTCTGTGTTGCAGACATGCCATGGGTTTTCACCATAGAATCGGTTCATTCCAATGCAATCAGTGATTTCTGAGATAAAAATCTAAACCAAAATCTGCACACTGGTGATATTCCTGTCCGATTTTCAAACCAAAAAAATTGGTCCAAAATTTCAAACAGAAATGGCACCCATTTATTTGATTGGGTGTATGCACATGGTCAGTGTTGGGAATGACCAGAGGAACTAGAAGAAAGGGCCGATAAAGAACACGCTGGCTCAACACCATCAAAATGGATACTAATATGTGCATTCAATATGCGCATGGAGAACAAAGTCACCGAAAGTCAGACACGACTAAATAGATAGATTGAAGCACGTGGTCTTTTTTTTTTTTTTTTTTACTTGGAATGATAGAGTAAAAAAAAATAGCAGCATGTCCTATTCTTGTCCGATTTTGGGTTTAAGGATGCAATGATATTTTGGGGATTTTAATGTCCACTTCCCAAAATCTCTGCTGGTGCAGCAGATGGTTGGCTTTCAGTTACAGCCGACTCCCGCTGTAGATGGTACGATTTCAGCTTCTGAGCAAATGCCATGCGCAGGACATAAGTTTGCCTGTTGCCTTAAGTACCAGGCAGCCAGGATATAAACCTATGATCTATAGCATTAAGGGTAGAGATGAGCAAGTATACTCGCTAAGGCTAACTACTCGAGCGAGTAGTGCCCCAGCCGAATATCCTCCCACTCGTCTCTAAAGATTCGTGGGCCGGCGGGGGGCAGGGAGTGGCGGGGGAGAGCGGGAGGAATGGAGGGGAGATCTCTCTCCCTCTCCCCCCCCCCCCTGCCGCTACCCCCTACTCACCGCCGCAACTTACCTGTCACCCGCTCTGGCAGCCGAATCTTTACAGACGAGGGGGAGGATACTCGGCTAAGGCACTACTCGCTCGAGTAGTTAGCCTTAGCGAGTATACTCGGTCATCTCTAATTAAGGGGTTAAATATTTTCAATAGCCCCCCCGTTCGGCGCGAGACAAACCCGATGCAGGGGTTAAAAATAAAAACCAGACAGTGCTTACCTGAATCCCCGCGCTCCGGTGACTTCTTACTTACCTGGTGAAGATGGCCGCCGGGATCTTCTCCCTCGGTGGACCGCTCTTCTGTGCGGTCCATTGCCGATTCCAGCCTCCTGATTGGCTGGAATCGGCACGTGACGGGGCGGAGCTACGAGGAGCCGCTCTCCGGCACGAGCGGCCCCATTGAGAAAAGAAGAAGACCGGACTGTGCAAGCGCGTCTAATCGGGCGATTAGACGCTGAAGATTAGACGGCACCATGGAGACGGGGACGCTAACGGAACAGGTAAGTGAATAACTTCTGTTTGGCTCATATTTAATGCACAATGTACATTACAAAGTGCATTAATATGGCCATACAGAAGTGTATAGACCCACTTGCTTTCGCGGGACAACTCCTTTAAGGTGTTTAAGTGTAACAGTGTGTGGACTCTGTTAGGCCCACTGTTCACGGACGTGATTTCCCCGGCGGTAAATCACCGGCGAATCACGCCATCTGAAGCTTTCCATAGCATTGCTATGGGAAGTGCTGGCCCCATGTCCACGATCAGAGAATCATTGCGATCCTCTGCTCGCGGACGGCAATTTGCAGCATGCTGCAAATTGCCCCAATTTTCCGCAGTCAGCCAGCTCCTTCTCCCGGGTGGCGTCTCCGGCGGCGGATCTCAGCGGATACTACAACGCCCGTGGACAGGCAGCCTTATTTCAACCGCTGGAGAATCAATGGTGTGAAGGAACAGTGGCATCACAAGTGACAACTTCTTCAGTCCACTACACTCATATACCGCTGACCCAGTGTTGCCTGGAAGAAGCCTAGCGGTACCTTGACCGAGGTTTCGTGCGTCACTCCGGGGAGGAGTCTGGTAGAGCCACTGTGACAAGTGCTATCTCTACCCCGCCAGCTCCTCAACGTGGGCCTTGTGTCTCAGTCGTTGTAGCTGCTCCAACCTCTGTGTAGTGGCTGGCACTTGTAACTACAGGCACAGCTCGTATTGATTTCAATTAGACCCCAGCGTCCAGTTACAAGTGCTTCTGCTCTAACCCCTGTGTATTCCGATGTTGACAGCAAGTGCCCGATCAGCTGATCGCCTGGGGTCCTGGACAGTGGGCTTAAGCTGGTCAACTATTGATGACCGATTTCGCGTGGAAAACCCCTTTAAAGCATTAGTGATATCAGGCAGAGCCCCTTTTAAGAATGCATCGGCAAGCACAAACAACACCTGGCACCACTAGCAAAGAGCTGATCCTGAATGAGGGAACCACGGCTCATCAAGGGTGCAGCAACCTGTCTGTACACTTGCACATTGGTAAGTCCAGTCAGTGCCTTAGATTGCTTGAGGGTCACATAGGAAATGGGTTCCCTGGGCAATTGCCCAGTTTGCCCCTTCCCCCTCTATTTCCGACCATGGGCAGCGCACAGCCCTATTGCGGGCTAGGGGACTCTGCAGACTGATGTTTTTTCATGCAGACTGATGGTCTACAGGAAGAAACAGATTGCATGCCCTATTCCTGTCCGTATCATTTATGCCTGTATTCTATGTCAATCAGACAGAAAATGGACAGGTGTCCGTTGCTGTCTGAAATGAGTTGCACTTAAGTGTCTCGGGTGCAACGTGCTCACACGTAAGGTGTGCACCTGGCCTTATGTGTTCCGATTTTGCTGGAATGCACCGAGCATGGCACAAAACTGGGATACAGTGTCAGAAACCTACATCTCTGACCCCTGTTTTTCTCCAATATCCAATGCTGGAGGACTGTAAGCACCCGTAATAGACATTGTTAGTAGGATCCATTCATAAAAGTACTATCTGTAGTCAGATTTACAAGTATTTAGATGCTTTTATAGAACCTCCATAATGATTATTGTTCTAGTGACAATCATGAAGTAGACAGCACTATTATAGTTTCCAGGTCGCAGGCTGTGTTATCTTGATGAAGAACAGCGGTAAGATACATATTCTGTTTAATATCAATCACATGAAATTCTGGCTTAACAATTAAATTCCGTCCAGTAAGATATTTCAGAAGTACTCGCAGGTGCACTGTGCACTATGTCATCCCCATTACTGAGGCTCAGACACTGGTGATAAGTTAAATACCTTGGACAGGCAAATGGAAAACTGTGTTTATGTAGTTGTAAGGTTAAATTATACGTTTGTAATGGAAACGTTTCCCAATGTTTATTTCGTAAGGAGATGCGAAACATTAATCTGGAGGAATTAGACAGATATTCATATGGCTAGAGTGTATTTAAAGAAATGATGTATAATAAAGACCAGTGAGAGAAGTAATGTAAACTCTAAGGTTAAGGCCTCCCTCACACAGACTTTTTTTTCAGTGTTTAACGCTGCGCTAAATTCTGTACAACGCTGCCATTCATTTCAATGGGGCTTCTCAGACAAGCGGTAAAATGCAGCGTTTGTAGCGCTACATTTTTCAAGCGGTCTGTTCTATTTTTGGGCGTTTCAGTATTTTTAAACACTGTGCGTCACCCATTAAAATGAATGCGCAGCGTTTTCAACGCAACTTGGTACAACGTGTTAGGCAGCATTAAATGCACCCTGAGTTTCAAAGAGGGGGGGCTTGAAATATAAGTCATATCCTGAAAATAAGCCCTAGCTACACTGTGTGAAAAAAAACCAATACTCCGCTAGCAGGTGCCGTCCGGGTCCATCCCGCTGCTCTCCAGCTTTCTGGCAGGGTTCTGTGCAGTTGTCAGCGCCGACAAAGCATCTCTTGCTGGTAACGGGGTTTAAAAACCCCGCCTCCAGTAAGAGATTGCTCTGATTTGCTCTCGAGCGTCGCAGTAGTAAACACACACTTTTTGCAAATGCCTGCGTGAGGGAGGCCTTACTGAATGTGTAGGAAGGAAAGTAATATTAGGCTGGGTTCACATGGGGCGTAAATCCTGCAGAAATCTCGCAGAATGACAGCAGTGGGACCGCAAGGAAATACAGCGAGATTTCTGCGGCAGAAATGTATCTTCAAAACTCGTACATTCCGCTGCGGCCATCTCTCCCTATAGAAAGGAGAGAGGCCACAGTGGAGACGGTCGATAAAATTGACATGCCGCGGGTTTGAATTCCGTGTGGCATGTCAGTTTCAGCGCGGCTTAGCTGCAACGGCTTCTCCGTAGCGTGTGCAAATTCCGCCCCGTGTGGACCCAGCCTTAGGCTGAATGCACACAGAAGGAAATTCTGCAGCGAGATTTCACGCGGAATTTCCGCCATTACAAGCTGATATATGATTGCATTGGTTTACGCCATCCTATGCAGACAGCCGTGATTTTGATCGCGGAAAACTCGCGTAAAAACAAAATCGCGGCATGTCCTATTTCAGTGCAAGCCTCATAGAGGGTTGCACTGCAGCATCATCGCTGACGGGCTAGCTCTGAACTGCACATGGTGAACTGTGCACCAGCCGGCCCATCCGCAGAGCAGAGCGAAGACGCCGGACAGGTAGGCCGGAGGCTACTGCAGGAGTACTGGTCGCATCCCGCTGCAAGAATCTCGCAGTTGGAATCCGACCCGGCCATCTGCATTTACCCTTAATGTTATGTTTAGGGATAGAAATACTGTTAATTATACAATTGCTACTGTTTATTGACAGAAATACTAAGGCAACGCATAGAAAATGCTATGATGTTAATGACAGAGGTATGTGTGATATTCTAAATGCGTACAGTCTGACTGACATACCTGTAGATGTGTAGGTTAGTTAGGAAAATGCATAGACGACTGATGGTTACTGCATAACTTTTGTTGAAGATTGTGCATAACAGTACAGTTACAAAAGTCTAAGGTTGGGTTCACACGGGGCGGAATTGCTGCAGAATTTCCGTGCGAAATTCCACCGGCAATTTTTATTCCAGGATAAAGCAGCAAAGTGGACGAGATAGTGAGGGGGATCCTCACTATGGGGGATTCCTTCAGCCCAGCAGGGATGCGAGCCTGTCTTGCAATCTTCTCCCATCGATCTCAATGGGGCCAGCGCTGCTGCTGCCGGCCACATTGGAAACAATGGGTGATATCGTAAAAGAAAGAACAGGCTGTGATTTCTTTTCTGCGTAGCATCGCAATGCAGTGCTATGCAGGAAAATATTGCAAATGTGAATGAACCCATTCAAAAGAATGGGTTTCATATTTGTGTGAGATTTGTGTGTCTCGCAACGCACAAATCTCGCACAATTTCCTCCTAGTGTGAAGGAGCCCTTGGTACGAAGAGATTTGCTGTGCAGTAAAGAGGACTGTACTTGATTCTGTAAAAACCCGCAGGCCGTGTAACACCGTGCAGTGTTACCAGGATTTCAGAGCATGTGTTGTTGAGTGTTACAAACTATATTACCAAAGTACATGTTACAAAGTTGTGAACTGTGTGCCAAGCTAAAGGCAATCTACAGCTGATTCTAGTTATAGTGACTGCATGGAAAAACCAAGCACCCTGTGCTACTGTGATTTCAGATCAGTAAACCAACATCCTTGTCCATAAAATGCACCCATAATATACTTATCTGAAACTGGCCAAAAAGAAAAGAGACCTATCCTTAGCCGTTTTTGTGTTCTTACCCCAGAACAAATGAAGGTACTGTTCTTCTAGGTGCAGAGCCTATGATTTCCATCTGAGGGTTGCTGATTCTTGTTGTCCATGAGGAAACTTTTAGACCAGGCAGTGCACCATGGGAAATACATACTGTATAAGTATAAATACATTTATTGTCCCTCTTGTGGCAGGTTGTACAGATTGCATACGGCCTCATGTCCGCAGCGGAATCCGAACCTACCCGTTGCCGAGGACCCTGCGTTACCTGTCCGGATTTTCTGCGTTCTGTGTGGGTCTTCTCTTTTCTGGTATACGGACATTTGCGGGCGCGTATGCGCAGTACAACTTTTTTTCAAACTTCTGCGACTTGTCCACAATTGAATTGCAGACAGGCTACGGATTGGACTGCTTCCATTCAATGGAAGCCGTCCGGGCGGGATCCACACTGAAATGGAGCATGCTTCAGTTTGTTTTCCAGACCAAAGGGTCCACAAAACAAATCTTTAATTCTGGTGCGGACGCCCATGTTTCTCTATGGGTGGCTTGAACTACGGATCGTCCACGTGGGTGCCCCGCAATTCAATTCCGCCAGTGGACATCGAGCCTAAAACTGCACTTCATGTAGGGTGACATGAGGACTGCCAATATCACAAATACCAGTAGTATCCTGCAAGCAGCTGATAAGTGCTTACTGCTGGGAGTTTTGGCCACACCTAAAGTTAGTTTGCTATATAGTGGATTTCATTGGTTGTAATCTATAACTACTGATGCTTCTAAATACAGTATGTTTGCCTTATTATATCATTGCTGCACCAAACCTTCCTATGGATTATGGGACTATAGCTGCTGCTGTCTCTTCTAATCAACTGGTGTCTGCAGTTGTCATTACCCATGATCTACTCCCACATTTTCTCCACCATTGTAAGTACTGTAGTCTTTTATGTGAAACTTTTTTTATACTTTCTTTTCCCTTTCTTAGACTAGATTCACACAGTTTGTCTATCCTGTTGAACTGACCATCTTTTATTCCCCAAACGAATCTACTAACGGATCCATAAGTTTTCAAAGAGGCTTCCACGATGGTTAAATATGTCTGTTCCTCGCCATTTGTCAAGTGTCTGTCAGGACCTGTCATTTTTGAAAGGAAAGAACAAGCTGAAACTGTCCTATTTTTCTGTCGCGACAGATCTGCTTTTGGTACGATGCAAATCTATGGCAACAGAATGCTACAGAATAGGCATCCTATTTCACCGTCCTGTTTGACATGCATTTTTTTTTTTGCAAGATAAAAAAACAGGATGTTTCAACAGGATGCAAAAACCTGGCCTTATATCACGTTACCCTGAAACACTATACCTTATGCATGGACATACAGCACCCATCTAGTAACTGTGTCCCACGGCCTTTCTATAAGTAATGCTATTCATGGAGAACCGCAAGCTTCTGTTGGGCTACATTAAAGATATTTTAATTATTTATGATCTTCTAGAAGTCTATTTAATTGTAGGTAGACATGAAGACAATAACATCTGGAATTTGGTCCTAAGGTTGTGGCTATATCAACTGAATGCACTCAGTAGCATATGGCCGCCTGCAGACAGCCGGTTCGGATTCTCGCAGCCGAACCCGACCCGAGTGCCTGCAGAGAGCAGCGCGGAACTCACCCGCTCCCGCAGCTCCAGGTCTTTCCTGTGCCGGCTGCCGGTGCATGCGCAGAGCGGAGCCGGCATCCAGCGAGTGACGTTTCTGTGCGGGGCTCGCAGAGCCCCGCACAGAATTGTAGCATGCCGCGGTTTGTTTTCTGCGCGGGATTTCACACAGACAAACCGCAGCCGCCTGCATTGGATTGCATATTGTAATGCAATCCTATGCAGGCGTGTATGGGCGGAAATTCTGTGGGGAATCCCGCTGTGGAATTTCCGCCTGTCTGCAGGCAGCCTATGGCTGTATTCAGAGGCGTAACTTGAAGCTGCTGGGCCCAAATGCAAAACCTGTAACATGACCCCCAACTATAATAGTGCTTTATTCATAGTACCGGTCTTCTTATATGGAGAAGAGAGGCCTTATGGGCCCCCTAAGGGTCCTGGGCTCCTGAAGTGACCGCATCCCCTGCATCCCATATAGTTACACACCTGGCTGTATTCCACCACACTTGGCCATACGGTTGCCCAGCATGGAATTTATCATGAAGGTGTGAATAAGCCCATACTCTGTAAACTTAGCAAGTTATACAAGATTTGCTTGGAGTTTACAACATCGCACAATTTTTGTGGAATTACGGTTGCAAAATTTGTACTGCAATTCCACAACAAACTACAGTATAGTGTCAGTAAATGGAGTTTTAACAAACCGCAATCACTCATGGTGGCATAATGATGTAGGACCAGGAAGAAAAAATTTAGGACACATTCACTCGCAACAGAAAAACTTTAGCAAGAGCATTTTAAATCCACAGTGGCCAAATCCGCACCAAAATTTGTGGATTTGACCATATTTTATAGTGATCTCTTGCAGATTTTAACTCTTGTATTCCAAGGGTTAAAATCCGGAGCATAAATAGGCATGCTATGAATATTGAACCCGCAGCATTTGCAGAAATTTTCCATATCATGTGAAGAAGATTTCTGAAACCTTCTCTGCATGGTTTATACTATACTTTTATGTATACTGGGTATACTTATGTGAGGATACCAATTATATCTTAATACTTATTTATGGATTATCATCCTATATCAATATAATCTGTGCAGTGGTTTTACAAAAACGTGGATTGCTTATACTAATAGTCAAGGAATTTACCAACTAATATGGAAATTCTGTGTCATACAATACTTAATAATGAAGTCACGAGCTCTTGGATTTTCTTCCACAGGCCTTTTTAAATGTTGCTTATCAAACACATGCCAGCATTGCATATCTTGGAGCTCGGCACCTCTTCTTGGTGGTTTTCAGGGGGAGTATGCCATCCTGGGCAGGCAGCCATACTGAGGAGTATTCAATAACCTAGCATAAACAGGCATACTGTAATGAATGATACACTATTACATGCTAACTTAGCTGTGCCCTATAAAGGCCTTTCAAAGAAGAGTCTGGTCTAAAAGGTTTGGTGATGGAAAAACACATCTATAAATCTAGAAGCATGTCCTGTGAATGTTGTACTTATTGTGGGAGGTATAGCTTTCAGTTTAAGTAGGACGCACCTTTTTAACCTTTTTTCAAAGCACAATCACATCCTTTCATGCATGCCAGAGAAATGGTTAAAGTAGTTAAGCAGGATATTCCAGACCTGCTCCAGTCTGTAAAACTAATTAATATAAAGTATTAATTTAATCCAACACCTTCTCATCATTAGTAAATCACTATATAGTAACATACGGCAGGACTTAGAAATTGTACGTACTTTAATACTTTAAATTTGTGCTATTTTAGATCAATGTGCAGAAAATAGCAATGAAATCTTGGAAGGAGAAGGCTAAAAATGAGGAGCCATAAGGGGCATCATGCTCCAATAGGGACCATCAGTAGCGAAACCAGGGAAGATGACCCTCGGCTCATGTTCGATAAGACCATTTAGGCTAGAGAGGTGTTAGATGAGCTTCTGTCTCATCTGGGGAGGGATCGGACTGGCCATTTGGGCCCTGTAGTTTCTGAAGAGGATGGCCACAAAAATAAAATTTTACTAAAATGACCTGTAACTTAAATCAGACCTGTTATCAGACTATGCCGCCCTACGTAAGGGCAGCACAGTATAGAGACAGAACCGCTTTCCTAGCCAAAATGGTATAAAAAGAACTATTGCACCATTTGACCAGTAGGGTTGATGAAAGAATGCACTAGGCACATTTTTTCAGATGTTTTCCCCATAGGTTTTTCTACAGGAAAATAATGCCTGAAAAAATGCACATAAAAACTGTAAAAAAAATGCCTCCCAAAAAACATCTTGTAAAGTATGCATACAATTCCTAGTATTTTATTTTACAATCCCAAAGAATATGCTGAAAAAAAATCTAATTTCTACCACCTATACTATTCGTACTTCGTACAGGAATGAAGCCTTTTCTTTAACCTCTGTGGAGTGACTATGGAGCAGGCTTGGGAGGGGGGTTGAGACCACTTCATGCCTGGTGGCTATCAGCTATTTCAAACAGCTTGCAACCACTGGCTCACAGACAGCTCTGATCATGGCTGTTTATCTGCTTAGATGCCATGGTCAATGCTGACCACAGCATCTAAGCAGCTAGCCAGAGGAAGGGGGTACAGCAAGATTGGCAAAGAAACGTCATAGCACAGAGTAGTAACACGAAATGTTACTTCCTGGAGGATGAAAGTATTTAGTAAAACAGGCACGTCAGGAGAGCTATTCAGTGTACAACGTGTATATATATGTCACGATCACTTTCTAAGGTATACATTGATGCACTTTTATTATTCAAAAGGACACTTGGGATAGGCCAATATATGTTTGATTTAACTGTATTGAAAAGCATAGTCTATTATGCTTTTCAATATAATGTGATCCCACAAAAAATATATAAATATTATATATACAGTACTATGCAAAAGTTTTAGGCAAGTGTGGAAAAAATCAGATCCATGTACATTCACAGATCTGTGGTTAGTTCTTCAAGATGTTTAGAACAACCTCCCTGCTGAGTTCCTTCAAAAACTGTGTGATGATGAATTGATGCTTATGTAGGCCTTAGTCAGACGGGCGTTTTTTCGCGCGATTTGCGGATCGCATGACGGATGCGCATCCGCAAATCGCGTGACCGGTGCCCGAAAATCGCCCGAAAATCTGCTCCTAGCCACGTTTCATTAGAAACGGGCCGGAGCTGTCCAGCGCATTGCATTCAATGGAGCCGGCAATACAGCCGGCTCCATTGAAAGCAATGCGCTGCGGGCGAGTGTGGGATGAATTGTCGGGAAGGGCTTAAATATATAAGCCCTTCCCTGCAATTCATCCAGAAAAGTGTTAAAATGAAAAAAATATACATACTCACCTGCTCCCGGCAGCCGGAGTTCCCCGCGGCCGTGGGTGTGAAGGGGGTGTGAGTCAGACCTGCCTCTGATTGGCTCAGCGCTGAGCCAATCAGGGGGCAAGTCTGACTCACACCCCCTTCACACCCACTGCAGGCCGGCCGCGCGGAATTCCGGCTGCCGGGAGCAGGGGAGTATATATATATTTTTTATTTTAACACTTTTCTGGATGAATTGCAGGGAAGGGCTTATATATTTAAGCCCTTCCCGACAATTCATCCCGCGCATGCCGGCAGCCCATTGCTTTCAATGGAGCCGGCTGTATTGCTGGCTCCATTGAATTCAATGGGCAAACATCATTCTTCTCTGCCACAGCTGTTACAGCTGTGGCAGAGAAGAATGATTTGTCTACTATATGTTCTCAATGGGGTCGGCGCTGCTGCCGCCGGCCCCATTGAGCGCATATAGAGAAGAGAACAGGAATCGCAGATAGGTGCGATCTGCGATTTCTGTTCTATAATTTATCGGACGAGCGCATAAAAAGCGCTCATGTGTCCGATACCATTGCAAAGCAATGGTTTTAAAAAATCGCCGGACGCATGTGCATGCGCAAATCGCGCGAAAAAACGCCCGTCTGACTAAGGCCTTAAAGTCAAATTGTGGTCGCACCAAATATGGATTGGATTTAGATTTCTTTTTTGTTCATTCACTTTGCATTTTGTTACTTGACAAAAATAAATTCCTAACACTTCTATTTTTGAAAGCATTCTTACTTTACAGCATTTTTTCCAACCTGCCTAAAACTTTTGCCCAGTACGGTACACACAAAACATGAGAATAATTCAATGGCAGATGTGTAGAGCTGTATATATTTGGAGATTATGCTTAGGAGCTCTCTTCAAACATACACCTCAACCGTAACATGAACGGACACTTTCTCTAAGAACATGAGTGCAATGAAAAGACCACAGCACAAAATATAAAGATGTGTGTGGTATAGAAAGTACTGTTTTAGGCCGTTCACACGGCCAAGAAAATCGCACGAGATTTATACGTATCTTGCAGGACTATGAACCCTATTCTTGTGATTGGGGGCATACACATGAGCGATTTATAATTTTTTTTGGGGGGGGGGGGGCGATGCGGGAAACAAATTGCGACTGGTCCTATCTTTCGGCGTGCCATCACATTGTCTATTGTTTTCAAAGGGGCTGGCAGCAGCATTGCACCACGTGCTAGTTTCATGCGAGTGCGATGCAATGCGAGGTCTCCCCATTGAAAACAGAAGCACTGCAGCCCCACAATACATAAAACCCAGTACACAGCTCTAATAGACTTCTTACTTACATTCTACTTCAAAATGTGATTGTTCCCAGCAAGAGAAACCAAGTAATCTTTTAAATATGATACCTTTAAATGGCTAACAAAAATACATGATGTTACAGCAAGCTTTCAAGCCTCTCAGGATTATTCCTTGGGCATAATGAAATAGATCCGAATCAGTGGACTATTTAAGTATTTATTTCTCTACTCATCTTGTTGTAGTATTCCTTTAAGTGCAAATTAATCACATTCATAACTGTGCCTTGTCATAAGTATGTGTGTATATATATGCATGCCTCTTCGCATCTATTTTGTTAGCCTGAGGAAGATTCCTGAGAGGTTCGAAAGCTTGCTATAACATCATGCATTTTTGTTAGCTATTAAAAGATATCATTTCTACAAATTTACTTGGTTTCTCTTGCTGGGAATAATCACATTTTGCTCTACTGGTTAACACGGTACCAAACTTTTTTCATTCTACTACAATTCACACACATCCTCAAGTATGGCCCTCCAAATGAAAGAAAGCCAGCATGGCAGCCATCAGTGACCGCTATAGACACTGAGTATGAATGGTGCAGTGCTCTGCAATTTGAGTGGGCCAGTGTTACCTTGGTTAGTTGTTTCTTTTTATCTGAAACTCCTGAGATATGTGATCTCAATTCTGACCAGCTCAGATCTGCTTGGGGGTTATGGATTCATTTTTTAATCAGATTCTCAGTCTTTGTGCTGCTATTACATGATCCCTACCACAGAAATGATGTTGAGGGAGACACAAAATCTGTCAGTCATTCATGATGATCACACAGTTATAATAGACAAAAACATAGCACATCTTTCTGACTGTATACTTATGGGCTGTAGCTTTTTTAGGTGAATATAGAAAGTAATGATAATTAAACTGTCAACCAGCAGGCAGAAATGGCACAGCCTCAGCTAATGCATCATGGGATAGATAATAAAGTGAAAGTAAAAAATCTCAGGCTCAAGATAATGCCTGATGAGCATCAGACAGGAGGTTACACTGCAGGGAAGGGACTAAAATACACATAGGAGACCACCAGTGTGACAGGCAATCAGGTAGGCATGCATGGGAATGTGTGTTTTCACTAGAGTGGCCCCTTAATACTGCCATAGTGCTCTGCCAGTGTACAGTACTGAAGTAGTGCTTGTCATATTCCCCAAAGTCACAGTGAAAATAGTATTTGGATTTTCTCACATCACATGTGTGATGTACATTTAGCGTGTATGCCAGAAAAGTGGGTTATATTAGAATGACATCGGCCAAAAGAGTGGCCTTTTGGCCTTGTGTGGCCGATATATGTCAGGTATGTAATAGCATAGAAAACTACGCCTTTCCATTCAATAGTATTCAGTTAAAAATGTATACTATAGGTGACAGATGCCACTGTATGGCATCCATAGGAAGCATCCTTTTAAAGTATATGTTCTGGTGAATATATAAGACGGAGGTCATAAATATGGTGTATACAGAGACATAGTTATTTAACCCCTTGACTGCAGACATTTTTTGTTTTTTCATCTTCAGAAGCATCATCTTTAGTAAATACTAGCTTATATATCTGGTGTTACCCAGGTATCCCTTGATGTCCTTTCCTTTTTTAATTTTCTTTTTTAATTCTGCTCTCATGCTGTTTCGGGGTCTCTGCAGCCCTTGATGTCCTGACTCTTTCCACAATACTTGAAGTCAAACCTTATGAAATTCTGCAATTTCTCATGCACATAATATTCTGGCTATTCCCCTTTCCTTTTGAATTCAAACCTTATGTTGTTCCAAGGTCAGCCTTTGATGTCCTAGTTTTTATCCTTTCTTTTTGAATTCGGGCCTCATTATGTTCTGGCGTCTCTGTAGCCCTTGATATTCCGACCCTTTCCTGCTCATTCCTAAGTCATTGGTTACTTGTCTGACTCGCTCTTAGTAATTTCACTTTCTTTGGTTTTGGCTGGACCTGTGCAATGGATTTCCATTTTTTTGGACGTCTAAATTATTCATTCTGAATCACAAAGTATCTTATTTTACCCTAGATTATACAATATGCCTCATTTATTAAAACTGTGTAAAAACTGTTTGTTGCACATAGCAACCAATCATCATTTCTTAAGCTGCTCTTGTAAAATGAAAGCTTTGCTGTAATTGGCTGCTCCGAGCAGCAAACCATTGACCACTCCCTCAATATTTTAAGTTGAATTATGAAGAGTGTGTGTACCAAGTTTGGCTGGGATCGATCAAGACATGTAGGAGCTTATGAAAACGCAAATAAATATACAAACAAATTTTCACAATTAAATACATAGTGTCACGTCCATGCGGCACACATGCTCAGAATGGACGTGGGGTGACATTCACAACCACTGCACTTGATAGCACTATGCACTGTAGAACAGTGCACACCACAACAGAAATTCGAAAACCAGTATGTATAGCCCGGGCGACACAAGAGTACTACTCTCAACACGGCAACAGAGAAAGTACACACTGCTGGAAAGAGACACCAACCTTGCTATGCTGAACAGTTGTACCACTCCAGGGAGAAGGAAGCCTGGCCCTAACTTAGCAGGGGGGTGAAGGGTCCCTGCCTAAAAGCGGAGTAATTGCCTCGATAGAGGTGGCTCCAGGGTCTTCTTCCTGGGCCCTGATTGTCTCTATAGAGGCCCTGAACCGAACAGCAAAGCAATACAGAAAATACAACTGAAAAGTAAACTGCAGCAACTTATCTGGAAGTAGCGGTACACCCAGCACAGAAGAGCTCCACTCTCCACTACTCCTCTATGGAGCTCAATAAACAGCACTGAGCCAAAGGAAGGGTGAGAATATAAAGTTACTCCACACCTGAGAACTAGCACAGCAATCAGAGAAGCACCCCTCCAACCTTCTCCCAGGCATGACTAATCCAGCATGCATCATGCAGCAAAGAGGGACAACTCCAAGCAGTCTTTACACATGAAGGATTAACTCGTGTCCTGCATAACAAGGTGACAGGTCTTGGCCTGCGTTGAGGCCACCATGCTAAGATGCTGTCATAACCAACAAGCCCCGACACGTAGACCGGGAAATGTCAGAGATGAAATTGAGAATAAACTCTCCAACACTCCTTTTTTAATGTGGGAATTTTTGGGCTAAGTTTTACTTTAAAAGTATTGAAAGCTTGATCCAAGATACAGCACTGCACATGAAGCTTTGCTTCTGTATTGCACACAGACTAAAATGTAGATGAATGTAGACCCAGGAGGTTTGTTATATGGGGCAAAAGTGATAGTGGAAATGTTCTCGGAGATGTTTCCCAGAGGATGAAAAGAAGATCATATTAGGCTAGTCCAGTGCTGTTATTTTACAGTTGTTACCACCAGAGATTTTCCATGACATAATCCCATGCTACTAACTTTATTGCAGCAATACTTTCTTGCTATTATTTTTAACCCCTTCCCTCCCCATGACGTAAGGGTACGTCATGGGAGCGGGGTACTTCCCGCAAAATGACGTACCCTTACATCATAGGGATAGCGCGAGATCATAGCAGACCTCGCGCTATCCCGCAGCGGGAGCTGTCTGTCACTAGTAGCCGGCCTCTCACTGCAACAGCGGGGGGCATTGGAGATGTGCCCACCCGCCGTTAACCCCTTTCCTGCCGCGATCTAAGTAGATCGCGGCAGGGAAAGGGTTCACAGAGGGAGCGCGTTCCCTCTGTAACTTCAGCCGGCTCTCGCGATAACATCGCGACAGACCGGCTGGTTGCTATGGTAACAGGACGCCAGATACCAGCATCCTGTATTGCCGTTGCCTAAGATAGCTATAGTAAGCGATAAGGCATGGCAGGAGAGAAGTTCTGCCATGCCATATCGTAGCAATCATTAGTGCTGCACTGTAAGTCTCTAAGAGGGACACAAATGGTGTAAAAATAAGAGCAAAATAAAGTACAAAAAATAAAAATGTAAAAAAGAGTTTAAAAAACCCTTTTTTAAAGCTTTTTCTCATATTAGCATAAAAAAAAATCCCACATATTTGGTATCAACGCATCCGTAACGACGCGTACAATAAATTGAACACGCTTTTTATCCTGCACGGCAAAAAGTGTTAAAAAAACGCTAAAAACTGAGGCAAAATGCAAATTTTTAGCATTTTGTCTCCCAAAAAATGCAATAAAAGTGATCAAAAAACGTATGTACCCCAAAATGGTACCAAGAAAAACTACAGCTCGTTCGCAAAAAATAAGCCTTCACAGAGCTCCGTCAATGGAAAAATAAAGTTATAGGGCTCTGAATGCAGTGAGTTTAGAAAAAAAATAATAGTTTTCAAAAAAAGGGTTTTTATTATGGATAAGTGGTAAAACCTAAAAAAAAATAACAATTTTGGTATCTTTGTAACCGCATCGACTCGCAGAAAAAAATGTAGTGTGTCATTTATGCTGCATAATTAACACTTTAAAAAAAAATCTATGGCAGAATTAATGCGTTTTCTCTCCTTACGATCATAAAAATAATAATAAAAGTTTTACAATGTAGTCTATGTAACTAAAAATGGTACCAATAAAAACTACAGTTCACCACGCAAAAAACAAGCCCTTATACGGCCGCGGCGACGGAAAAATAAAAAAGTTATGTCTGTAGAAAAATGGAGATGAAAAAATACCAAAAAACGTTTGGTCCTCAACGCCAAAATAGGCCATGTCCTTAAGGGGTTAAAGATTTTTCCATCACAAAATTATTTTTATTGCTTGATCCTAGAACACTGAAGAACAACTTTCCCTGTAGTCTTTGTTTCCCTTTTCATTAAATTCCAATAAAGACACATTTTTTACTGTATTCCTACTACTATGCTGAGTACAAGTCATCTATAGTTTTTGCCCAAAAACTCCTTTAAGGCCCTTTGACACAGGTAAAGCTTCCATTAGAATGCTTGTTCGCCCATTCATTGCTCTATGTAAATGCTTATTGGCTGATCACAGCTTTTGCGCATCCAGAAAAATCCATTGATCTTGTCATCACATCTTCCCGTATGAACTGAGCTGTTTTGCTGACAGTGATAGATGTGAATGGGGGACAAATGATCACATTGGCTTTCCTTTATAAAGTCTGAAGTCAGCTTGTGTCAAAATCGAGGTAAATGAGTGCCGTGCAAGCTTGGCACTTGTCAAACTTGAACATCAGCCAGAGTAAAAGGATTAAGGCCCTTTTACATGGGCTGGAAAAAAAAATTGGACTTTGACACTTGATTCACTGAGAAAAATTTCACAGTGAATTGTTCCTTGTGAACATATCTTTAGAGCCCTGCTTTACTGCTTCCTCTTTGACTGGAAATTCACTACTAATTAGTTTCATTGTCTTGGCGCTATATGAATGCTCTGATGAATGACTGTCTACGTATTTTTGTTTTTAAGTTGTTGTTGAGCCTATTTCCCTTTATTATAATCGGAAATACAAATTCTTTTATTGGGATGACACAGCTCAAAGAGATTTGCTGTTTGCTGCAGATTTCCCAGACTCATCCATCATATAAGAACACGAAGGAGGTTACTGATCCATAAATAAAGATCTGTATAAGGCTAAGTGCCACTGCATTGGTGCACTTAGCCTAACGTCTAGGCCAGCATAAGGTCCCTGCAGATACTTTAACGTTTCATAGGTCCCTAATCACCAGATGGAGGTCAAAGTAATTTCCTTTTGATCTCCGTTTGACCAGAATACATCAGCATAAGGTTTTTTTCAAAAATATGGGAAAGTGTAGCAGACTGTGCAATCCTATATAACGACCACTGTGAAAAAAATATACCATTTGGTATACATACTGTTTTATAATGAGTCCCTATGGGTGATGGAAGCCATTGTATGACATTTGTCATAAGCTTCCCATAGGCTTCTATGGGAGCTTCTATTGCTGCGATCAGCCGGCAAAGGGGGGGGGGAGAGACAGCTTAACATTGCTAAACGCTCTCCTCCTGGCTAATGAATTCCGTGCTGCGGCGTTTATGTGCTGCAACCCCGGCTGTGTGAATGTGTGAGAAAACACAAGATTTAGCAAGAAAATTGCAACCCCCATATGAATAAAGCCTTATAGACACCACTAGGCGTATCAACCCAATTACACACTTTAGTGTCATCAGCAGCAAACAAGCTTTACCTGTTAAACGTCTCCTGTTTCACTCTGGAACATATTAAAACAGGCCAGGCTCTTGTGGTCACCACTTGTAATTCTTCCCTGCCATCTACTGTTGGAGATTAATAATTGCACTCCTGACTGATGTATGGAGAACTGCTCATGCTAAAGTTTCATTCCTGATGAACCGATATTACAAAAAATAGTCTCTGTTTAGTTATAAAGTAATCAGCCTGGTGCAGTGATCTCTCTGCTCAACAACTCCGCTCCAACAGGCGCGCTCACTGTATCTCTCCCATTCACGCTCACCTTCTCTATGTTCTGCTTAATTTATACAAGGCAATGCTGATGCCGGACAATAAACCACACACAACATGCACTATAATAAAGCACGGCTGTGTTGCTAGGGCCACATTGAATGGACTAACTACTGTTTATTGTATTCTTATTCTCAAGAAAGCTACAAAATAATTCAATGGCAAAGGGATTTCCTTCAGCATAAAAATAGTGTCTGGGTGTTGGTATCAAGCATCTATCTTGGCACCTTACAATGTCTACATAAAGAACCATTGTTAAACACATAGGAGACTTCCTACGAAAACTGGCACAAATAAAGGTAATGTTTATCAGGGCATTTTAAGATTTTCCTGGCAACAATATTGGCACTTGGTACATGATGTAGCGATAGAGAACAATGGCTGGGGGTATTTGTTTCTTGAGTCTCCTTACAGCTACTTCTTACTCATAATTATACCATATATTCACTTCAAGAATAGGTTTATGAAGCTGAAGTCCCAAACAAGCAATATGTATCATTTATGTGAACCATCGTTAATATCTGGGATTATTGGAAATTTCAGAGGGCAGACGACCTCTTTAATGATTGTATTTCAACCAGTGGTGTAACTATAGGGGATGCTGGAGATGCGGTTGCACCTGGGCCCAGGAGACTTAAGGGTCCCATAAGGCCTCTTCTCCATATAGGGAGCCTAGTAGTATGAATAAAGCATTATAGTTGGGGGGCCCTGTTACAGATTTTGCATTATGGCCCGGAAACTTCAAGTTACGCCTCTGGGTATGGGTACAGATGGAGGGGTGGGAAGGGGCAGCTGAATTTTTGCACCCAGGCCCCTGAGCCTATGGTTACGCCCCTAATTTCAACCTACATATGGAAATGATGATGATCACCTGTTTGGTGTAATTGGTTAATCATACACCTGACTTTGTACAAGTGGACCTAGAAGAATTGATGCTGTTTTGAAGGTAAAGGGTCATCACACCAAATATTGATTAGATTTGGATTTCTCTTTTGTTCATTCACTTTACATTTTGTTAACTGACAGAATAAACTGTTAACACTTTTGGAAGGTAGTGCTGTTACACCAGTTTTTTTTGAGAAGGGTATCATCTCTTCTTAATGAAAGAATTTAGGAGGTGAGCGTGGAGACTTATAAGGCCATTCATGCTCTTCTGGGACATATATGCAAATAAGGAAGATGGAACAATATCTTTGCAGCACCACCTATTGGATGGCAGCATTCCTGCTATACCCAATGTGTGTCAGGCTGCTTTGGTATATACATGTTCTGGGGGTTACTAACAATTATATTTGCACTATTGCACTCTATATGTATTTATATACTAATTGCATTGTTGCTTATTAGAGATGAGCGAGCATACTCGTTAAGGACAAATACTCGAGCGCGAATTGTCCTTTTCGAGTACCTGCCCGCTCGTGAGAAAAGATTCGGGTGCCGGCGGGGGGGGGGGGAGCGCTGTGTTGCGGGAGTGAGCAACAGGGAGCGGGGGAGAGAAAGAGAGAGATCTCTCCCCCCCCCTCCCCGCTGGCACCCGAATCTTTTCTCACGAGCAGGCAGGTACTCGAAAAGGACAATACTCGCTCGAGTATTTGTCCTTAACGAGTATGCTCGCTCATCTCTATTGCTTATCTTGTTTACTGTGTATGTTTTTAATCTATTGTGTTTCACCCACCTTTGTTTGTTCTTTTATGATGAGATCTTTTAATGATGAATTGATATTTTGGATGATTGTCTGGCAAAATCTCTTTGTTGATGTGGTTTAACATGTGCATACAAACCTTTATTAACCCTTTAGCCTGCAAAATCTTTTTTTGTTTATTGTGCTATATGACTTGACACTTACAGAAAAAGATGTATGCTTTAAATTAAAAAAAAAATTAAAAACTGAAAACAAAAAAGCCATGAAAAACTTCCAATACATGGTGTTTTTACAAGAGTTTAGAAACCTGCAAAAATAGTGTGTGAAGGAAACCTTAAAGGAATATAATACAGACGTATTATAGATGAAATTATATCAGTATTTTATCAGTATTTGATCTATATTTACCTCCGTATTAGCATACATTGGTTTTATTTCGTACTGGGCAAATACAGATTAAATACTGATGAAATACTGATGCATCTGTATTTAATTACTTTTTGTAGACTATAAGGGGTATATTTTTCATGAAAAATGTATTTTTATTAGCTCCGTTTTATAGTTGTCAAAACATGGACCTGTTGCGAAGCGCCCACCACAATCGGGAAGTAGAGCCGGGCTGGTATCACAACATCCGTTATGGCCCATGTGATCATAACTTAGGTAGATGCCTGGTGTCATTCGGCGCTTGGTGCTGATGAGCGTCTCTTTCTTCTCACTGCAGGAGTTCCCATAGGAGTACTCTGTCTGGAATTGCTTGATATTTCCTGTCACTGCAGAAGTTTGCTTCAGTGCCGTTTGTTGGGAATTCCTCAGTATTTAATATTCCCTTCTTCTCTTTTGCTATCCGCCATCGCTATTGGGCCGATCGCCCTACTTTTAGGCAGGGCCTGCGGAGCCAAAGTTGGTTAAGGAGAGCATTCCCAATCCTATATTGGTGTTTCCCATGTGTTGGTGTCTTTATTCCATATGTACATTGGTCCATTGTGGACATTACTTGTGTCAAGGTTTGACGTGTTGGTGTTGTCGGTAAGGGTCGCCATACATGCGCCCTGTACGAATGTAACAGGACCGAATACAGATTAAAAATATACTTGCCTGAAAGTGGCCTTAAAGGAATTATCCCAGAATTGACTTCTATCACCTATCCACAGAATAGGTGCTTAAGGTCTGATCATTAAGGGTCTTACTGCTGAGTCCCCTACCAATCCCCTGTGGGTTTTGAAGCTGCAGTTTTCCAGGGGGGAAATCTCGCGAAAGGAAAGGAAAAGAGAGAGAGTGTTGAAGTCAGGTATTAATCAAATCAATATCACTATTTTTCATCGTGTTCAATTGCCTTCTTAGTTCTGCATCTTCGTGTACCTGTTACAAATACCTTTATGGAAGACTGTGAATTCAATTTATATTTCAAATATCAAAGTTAATAAATATGTACACTCCCAGAATTCTAAACTATTGCTGGCCTTGTCTCTGCTATTTCTTCGGCATACCATCCTGAGGGTCCAGTTGGAGTTTTGGCGTCACTGTTGGCATCACTGGGCCGGGGGTCAGGGAGGCATGCTGGTATTTTAGTACATTATGTAACTGTATTATTATTATCTATTGTACTTTTCCCGGGGGAGTGGGGCACAGTCTGAGTTATGCTATGAGGCCCCATGAGTTCTTTGTATGCTCCTTTTACTAGTCTCAGCCTACTCACTTCATAGTTCCCTGTCATGCTGCAAGTTCTGGTCACTAGACCTGCAATCAGGCTGGTACACATCTTTAAAATACGCCTTTATACGCTCATCTGAAACTGACCATAGAAAGAAGAAATAAGGTTCCTGGTTCTGTATACACACATAGAACTTGGTTCTGGTGCTCTATTTATGTACTAAGCTTGGTTCTAGGAATTGTATTTATGTCCTGAGCCTGGTTATGGTATTGTATCTATGCTTGGTTCTGGTGCTGTATGTATGTTATGAGCTTGGTTCTAGTGCTGTATTTATGTTATGACTAGAGATGAGCGAGCGTACTCGGATAAGCACTACTCGCTTGAGTAATTGGCTTTATCCGAGTATCGCTGTGCTCGGGTCTAAAGATTCGGGTGCCGCTGCGGCTGACAGGTGAGTCGCAGCGGGGAGCAGGGGAGAGCGGGCGGGAGAGAAAGATCTTACCTCCGTTCCTCCCCGCTCTCCCCTGCAGCTCCCCGCTCCGTGCCGGCACCCGAATCTTTAGACCCGAGCACAGCGATACTCGGATAAAGCCAATTACTCGAGCGAGTAGTGCTTATCCGAGTACGCTCGCTCATCTCTAGTTATGACCTTAGTTCTAGTGCTGCTTTTATGTATTGATCTTGACCCTGAGTATGTATTTATGTAGTGAGTAGAGATGAGCGAGTATACTCGCTAAGGCACATTAGTCAAGCAAGTAGTGCCTAAGCCGAGTATCTCCCCGCCCGTCTCTAAAGAATCGGGGGCCGGCGCCGGTGACAGGTGAGTTGCGGCGGGGAGCAGGGAGGGGGGGGGCGGAGAGGGGGGGGGGAGAGGTAGATCTCCCCTCCGTTCCTCCCCGCTCTCCCCCGCCGGCCTCCGAATCTTTAGAGACGAACGGGGAGATACTCGGCTAAGGCACTACTCGCTCGAGTAATGTGCCTTAGCGAGTATACTCACTCATCTCTAGTAGTGAGCTTGGCTCTGGGGCTGTATTTCCTATTAAATAATTATTAAATGATTATTCAAACTCCGCACTATTGTGCAAAACATCAGGTAGATAGGTCCTGCCCTATCTTTCTTGCATGTTGAAAAACTACGTGCCAGAAAGATAGTGCAAGTCCTAATTTTCCTGCTAGTGAAAACAAAATCCTTGAATTCAATGGTTATGTATAAGAAGCCCTTCGGGTGCACTCACACACTGTGGATTTTGGTGCAGTTCCACACTGAAATCTGCAGCATAATATTTGTTCTCTGGCTTTTGGTGGGAATCAGTAGCAAAACCTGCGTCAAAATCCACATGTATGGTGTGGATTTTGACACAGATCTGCAGCTGATTTCACCCATTCCATTGCAGGAGAGGTGTGACACAGATCCACATCCAATTCTGTACCAGTTGTGCAAATTAAGATTTTGAATTTGACACTGATTTGGTGCAGATAATCCACTATGTATGAACGCACCCTTATGGCTCATTCACACTATTGCGTTTTCATTGCATATCATGCGTGCGTTGCATGGACATATATTTTACACTGAACGATTATCGGTCAGATTCTCGCTGGATTGCGTCAGTCTCAGCAATAATCATTCAGTGTAAATGCTTGCATGATCTGAACGATAAATAATTCGTCCATCATTTGTATCGTGCAGGCATAAAAAAAATCAAATGACAATCTGCCTGTGTAAACAGGCAGTTGCTCATCTATGAACGACTGCCTGTTTACTGTAAACAGAGTTGGGTGGGCCGGAACAATCTCCAGCCCGCTTCGCCCCCATTCACTGAGCAATCATCGCTGGGACGACTCTGGGCACATCTGCGCCAGACAGTCATCTCTTATAAAAGGGCTACTAGTATGTAATATTGAAATCCAGGTTTGTCTTTTTTCAGAGCATTATTCCCATAGTGTCTGTACAAATTGATGGAACAATGTCCATTTCTAGGGACAATACTAGTGAATACGCCCTATGATTACAATGAAATCCTTTTGCTTCCTTTGGTTCTTGCTATTTAAACATATTATGTCATGATCATTCTGTCCTGCCTATATTTGCTTACAGGAAATGCAAACTGTGTCAGGATTCAAAGTACAAAGTTTGAGAGGGATGAGTTTTATTTAGCTCCACCCTGACCCATGTCAAGTCATTTGCTCGTCCCTTGGCCATCCTCTGTGATGTACAGATTCCTTCATTAATGAACATGATCTGCCAAGAGTCACAAGTACAGAAATAAGAACTGGATTTCCTGTTTCTCACAGGCAGATGAAGAACTGAGCTGATGTGAACGGAACTTCAGGATGCTTTCTGGGTTTATTAAAAGTGCCCTGTTAGGTAGTGGATTTTTAGTGTACCTCTTAGCAGGTGCCCTGCTCTTTCAGATGTTCGAAAAAGAAGCAGAGACACGTGTACAATTGAAAACAGAATACCATAGGTTGAAATTTTTGGAGAATTACACCTGTCTTACTAAAGATGCCCTGGAAGAGCTTATTCAGGTAAGCACATTTCTCCCAAGCTGAACTGTCATTTACATATCTCCGCCAAGATAGTCCTCTTGTAGCTATTAGGTTAGATAGGCAGGGATGTCGCCAAGGAATGAGATATTGAATTCGCAGATACCGTATCTAATTGCCAGCCATAATAGGGAGACTAAGTACATCATTGGCTAGCAACATATTTAGCTTCTAGTTCTGAATGCTGTCATTTTTTGACTCTTTCGGAGTAATGGGGCTAAAGCCCTGTCCTTATATATCTAACAATGCATTACACCTTCTCTAAGCTTCATTCAAATATTGCTAGTGACTCAGAATACTGATTTTGCTGTATGCAGTACTAGCACTTTTAGGGCTCCTGCACACTTGCGTTTCTCTTGCACGTTTTTTTACGCGATATCGCTGCGGTTTTTTAAAGCGTTTGTCAATGTAACTTTTTAATGTTATAAACGCATCGCATAAAATTGCAAAGCACCAATTTGCGATGCTTTCTTACCATTAGAAAGTCCCATTGACAATGACGTGAAAAAAACGCGCAAGAAAAACGCAAGTGTGCAGGAGCCCTTAGTCAGCGATGCCCTGTCCTTTGTATGTAACCTTACAATTCTCCATTTATGCCTGGAAAACAGGAGTTGCAGACGTATGTTTTTTTTCAAGGGCTTAAACAGATGAATTTCTTTATGCAGGTTTTTGCGCACGTAAAATTCACACCTGCAAAGCGTGACGAAACAAGCACATTGATTTCAATGGGTCCATTCTCATTAGCGTGTTTCTCAAATGAAAATGCTGCGTGAGAAAAGATAGCGTTACGCAGGAAGCTGTCATAGAAGTTTTGGCAGTTTTAAAACAAGTCAAGGTGAGGGTCTAACACTGCGGGTAACCCTTGTTCTTTCGCAAATATGCTCCTTATTTGCACATACGTTAGTCTGTGGAAGCCCTAACAGACATGTACGTAGTACAATGGCAGATTAAGGCCTCATGTCCACGGGGAAAATCAGATCCGCTGCAGATTCTACATGGAGAATCTGCAGCGGGTCCCTCCTGCCCCGCGGACATGAGCGCTGAAAATAGCAATTTAAAAGCATTTACCTTTCCGTAGCGGGCGGCGAAGCTCTGCTCTTCCTCACGGCCGGATCTTCATTTTCGGCCGGCGGATGAATTCCTGACGCCGGCGGCACGTCGCCGGCACGTCGTCGACGTGCCGCGCACATGCGCCGGGCACATCCGCCGAGCCGAAGCAAGGGAGATGCGGCCGTGAGGAAGAGAAGAGCTTCGCGGTCCGCTGCGGGTGAGTAAATGCTTTAAATTCCTATTTTAGGTCTCCCGCGGATCCGGACGGCTTCCATAGGCTTCAATAGAAGCCCGCGGGAGCCGACCCCGCGGGAGACCCGCATGAAAATGGAGCATGGTCCAGATTTTTTCATGCTCCATTTTTTAAAAAATCTCTTTTATTGACGATCCGCGGGTATTTATCTACCCGCGGGTGGTCAATGCATCCCTATGGGGTGCGGATCCGCGCGCGGGAGATCCGCTGTGGATTTTAAATCACATTTTGCCCGTGGACATGAGCCCTAAGTATACCATATACCCTGAGCTGTTCACACAAATTCTCCCCCAGTGAAACAATATCTGATAAAACATTAAATAAGCAGCCATACCAATAGCCCTGTTGCTGCTTTTCAAAAATTAGTATAGTAATCCCATGTAAATACAGCAAAAGCCATGTTTTCCAAAACGCTCTTTTTTTTTTTTACAAAAATTAAAAAAAACTGATAAATCACATATAATTGTTATCTTTGCGTTCATAACTGCACAAACATTGACGTTATTTGGCCATCATTGTAAATGCTAAAAAAAAAAACTGTTACAAAAAGCCAAAATTGATTATTGGCCTCCAAAAAAATTTTAAAACAGCAATGAAAAAGTTATACGCACTTGAAAACAGTAGCAATAAAAGTGGAAAACAAGGCCTCATAAGCTTCATGAACGGAAATATGTAAATGTTACGCATCTTTGAATGTGTCGATACAATTTTTTAAAGTGTTTTTATTGTGCAAAAGTAGTGAAATGTAAAACAAAAACATGTTTGATATCGCTGTAATCATATCAGCCCTGAGAATTAATTTATACTATCCATCTTGCACACTGAATGTAAGAAAAAACACAGCAGAATTACTGTATTTTGACACAGATTACAAGTATGTAATTATTATCTCTGAACTCACCATCATTCCCCCGTAGTAAGCGTGCACAAAGCTCATACACTCTGTAGATAATTCACTATGGATGAACGCACCCTTATGGTGGGCCAGTACTCATGGGCCTGTGGTGTATTCTTGCCCGCCAGGCTAAAATCTCGCTTGTACTATTTGTCGAAACTTAGGAGTCCTGGGGATGTATTATAATTAGAGATGAGCAAGCATGCTCTGATAAGACAGTTACTCGAGCGAGCATCGCTCTTCTCGAGTAACTGCATTCTCGTCCGAGCAGGCTCGGCAGGGAGCAGGGGGGAGAGTGAGCGAGATCCCCCCTGCTACCCCCGTTCACCCCCCACCCCGCAAGCCTGCTCGGACGAGAATGCAGTTACTCGAGAAGAGATACTCGCTCGAGTAACTGCCTTATCCGTGCGTGCTCGCTTATCTCTAATTATAATGCATAGTGGGGATCGCTTGCTAGTTTACTGCAAGGGAGTGAAAATGAGTTCATAAATAATAATTACATTGAAGTAGTAGTTAATGGTTATCTTAAAACCTGAACGAGTCTCAATAAGTGGAAAGATGCCTTACATGAGTGTCCTCATCTGTTAAGAGGTCTTATATCTATATAAGATGCCGGTTTCCTTTCAGACAGTTATTCTTTCACTCTACCCTTTAGCTGGCATCTTACGATCTAGTGCTAGATACTATGTGACTATATTCTAACTTTCATAGAATCATAGAATTGTAGAGTTGGAGCTTTAATTCTAGAGGATAATAAGTTTCATCATAAAGAAGGGTATTGGCACATAGTGACCAGGAAGATGGTGGACAGCTTTCTGAAGAAGACTGATACTAAAAGGTGGTGATCAGCTTTCTTAAAAAAAAGCTGATTCTCGATATTTTTAAATGGAGAACATTCCTGTAAAAATAAAATGAGTTTGGTTATAATACGAGCTATTACAGTTGTTTCTAGATCTGATATTTATGTACAAGATAGTAGGAGGGAGAGATGCTCTGATATTAAAAAGGTTGGCTCATCAGATACAAAGATATCTTTTTATGTGGGGCGGGTCGGCTAGGTGTACTTCCTATGTACTTATTTTAATTCTCATACTGAGCCATAAGCCTGCAGCCATTTGGCAGCTTCACTATGTGTCAACCATATAGGTTAGTGTGCTGATGTGTGACATCATTTGGAATGACTTGGGGATCCCATGCTAGGAGCTCAATGGCAGGGTTAAAGTAAGCAACAATAGATGTGACGGAATAACAAAGGTGCAGGGTGGGAGGCACAAAGAAATAGTGACCATAATATAAAAAATGTCCACTTTCAATAGAGTGTTTTGCCGTGGACGACAAAAATACTGAACTTGTTATTTTTGATGTCTTGGCTGCTCCTCATCCTTCATCAGGCGGATGGCAATCTTAGCTGGTGAAACAAGTTTGTGTGGAAGAACCACTTCAGATGGTGATTAGGGCGGCGGGTGGGACACAAAGAAAATTCTTCAAATGTTGTAGAAACAACTCATGGTGTTTCTCTTTATTGATGGATTACGCGGTTTAAGAACGTACCACTCTCTTCGTAAGATCATGCAAACAATTATGACATGTATTCCTTTTATAGCAAAATGCAAAGTTAACAACCAGCTTTTGAATAAGCTTTGGTCAGACAAGAATGTCCGATTTTGGTCTGTGAAAAACAGATAGATTTTAATCGGCATACATGTCCGTTATGCATCTGTATGCATTGCATGTGTCTGCTTTTTACTTCTGTTTTGTGATCCATTTCTTTTTTCTCGCGAACTAAAAAAAACTAAAAGAGGCCCAGTTTTTTTTCTAACATTGAGTGCACACCGGTGTCATCCAATTTTTTTTTGCACACCTACTGTGCAAAAAGCAGTATATGACCCCATTATCTGTTCGTGTTAAAATATGAACTCAATATTCATTTATTTGTAATACTAAGTTGGAGCTTTCTTTCATGAACAGGTTATTACAGATGCAGTTAAGCATGGCGTAAACCCTTTGTTAAATGGGACTTCAGAGGAGCAGACAAACTGGGATTTGAGCAGTGCCTTCTTTTTTGCTGGTACTGTCGTAACGACCATTGGTAAGCTCTGCTTCTATTATGCATTAAGTCTATGTTATCAGCATTGTATATTGTGTAATATTTTTTATACTTATGGGCGCAAATTTGATTCTTTGTTCCTCCAAAAAATGCCTTGTTTAAAAAACTGATGTAAGAGGCTCTTGGAAAGTTGCTTAAATGACTTGTGCCCCATTTCTCGAAACAGCTGTAATAATGTTGAAAGCGTACCTGAGTTTGCAGCAAGTTTAAAAAAAATATAACAGGCTCTCCATCTGCACTTATTTGCTGCAGTTTGCACCCTTTGTCATGTTTTTAAGTCCTGATTTTCAAGTGGTCTTCCCTATGTTTTTGCGACCCTGCTGTTTACAATCCACTTTTTAGGAAGGGAACGTGTCGTAAACCTACCGTTTTGCCAGAAGCTCACTGTCCTGTACTTCCTTTCCCTCACTTCCCATGCTGCATTGCTCTGTCTCTGGCCAAATCAGCAGGGAGGCAGTATCCAAATGCTTGCCCCCTCTACTTTCCTAGGATGACTGCATGAATCAGACATTCATAGACATTCTGGCCAAATCGTAAGTAAACCCTATATAATGTATGCAATCACGTGTGTACACATACACACACATGTGCTTAAGCAGCAGAAGAGGCAGAGATTGCAGTCATTTTTTCTGTAAATCTGTCAGCCCGTGAGTGCAGGAATGAAGCCAATGAAGATAGCCCTTCCTTCATACCTTGGAAAATATCCCAGCATCCTAGTAACTACAGAAGCTCAATACCTAACAACAGGCAATAAATTGCAGAAGAGCTGGAAGGGAGACCCCTAATCACAGCCACATCAAACTTGATTTACAGTGGTAAGAACAGTATTTTTAATGAATGTATATTATAGGATCTATGAGACACATGGGCTATTACTTGAGCTTAAGTTGTCTGAAAAGTTAGTGGCCCTTTAAGCTAAAACTAAAGCCAGCTGCACATGGACATATGTTTGCATTGCGGAATCTAAAGCAGGCGTCCACCTCCGGATTCTGCAGCAAATACCGCCCATAGCATGCAATGCAAAAATGCTTTTTCCTGCACACGAGCAGAAATCAATTGGATTTTCTGCTTGCGTAGAAAAAATTGCAGCAGGCTTTATTTTTAAGCAGATTCTGCGTGGATGACTTCCATTGAAGTCAATGGAAGCCATCCGACCCGCGGCCCTTCTGCTATTGACAGGTGATGATGCGGGAAAAGCAGGGGTTTAAAAAAAAATTCTGTACTGCGCATGTCCGACGGCTCATCTGCAGAACAGAAAAGAACAAGAAATGAGAGTTACGTGCAGATGCCGGCTGGGCACAGGGTTGGATTCCATTGCGGGCTCCCGCATTCGGAATCCGACCCGGTCGTGTGCAGCATGCCTAAGTTAAGTTTTTATGGTTTTTGGCCCAGTCATTATACAATACTTAATATACATGATTCTCAAAAAAATGTATTTTTTTATTTTAGGATATGGAACAATTGCACCCAAAACTACAGGTGGACAAATCTTTTGTCTATTTTACGCTTTATTTGGAATCCCCCTGAATCTTATTGTTCTTGGCCAGGTTGGCAAATATTTGTCCCGCTGGAGTGAAAGGTTTGGAGAATGTCTGCGTAGGAATGGAATGGGAAAGGTAACTAAGATCATGACCCTCACACCAACAGTTGTATTCACACACAGTTCAGACAGTTGTCTGCAGGCCTTCTCACTGAAACCTTGCCTCAGCTCTCCCTTTGGCTTTGTGGCAAAAGATCAGCTGAAATGTTCCTCCTTTACAAGAGTTCATGCGGTAGAATAGAGGCAGCTCTTTAATGCAAGGAGTGCAGACATCATCACATAAAGTATCGTAACTTTCTTTTTCATCATGGCAAAAAAGTGCAAGGAGTATATGGAGTTGACTCGGGAGCTGAGCCTACTCCACAGGCAGTGAGTGCCACCTGTGCTATACAGCTGCCACCAACTCCTAGGATCAGAAAAAACTGCTAACGGGCAGTGGTGGTGGTGTTGGGATTGTGGGGCACCAAGCAGTTGTCATCTTAGTACTCCTAATAAAATTACTCTCCGTTTCTGGACAAAATTGTGTCCAAGGATGAGAGGGGGCTGAGGTATATTTCCTGCAGTTGTTATTCTTTATCATCCTTCCAATCCATAAATTCCGAATCCTGTTTCATTACATCCAAGATGGCCAACGCAACCTTCAGACTACTTGATATGCACAGTATATTAGTAGTATTAGGGCCTCTTCACACGAGCGTATGCACATAAACTCCTTCCTCAGCGCAACGTATTTGCACCATGAATTAAGTAGATTTGTGCGCGTGTTGACCCGTTTTACTGTCCTTTTTATACATGCAGGGCAGGGGTTTTTGAGCACAAAGCACTACCACGCCCCAATTTAGAAGGCTATTTAGCTTTATGAGGTCCAGATGCATTATTTACGGCTCTTACCCACTAGCGATGCGAAAGTGAGTGAAAACACATGATTATGAAACCAATGATTTTCAATGGTTTAATTCTGATTTGCGATGTGTTCACTCAAGCCTCACTGACATACAAAAAAGCTGCAACATTGCCTAGTGTTCTCAATGGGGCCGGGGCCCCATCGAAATCAATGGGAGCAGATCATGCAACAGCCTTGGAATCCCCCATGGTGAGAAGAGAGAGGGGGTGGAACTACAGGGCTTTCCCAGGGTTTCCCTGAGAGAGGGGGTGTGGCTAGAGAGGGGTTGGGGCTAGAGGGATTCTAACAGTGAATAAATCTGTGGCCAAGAGAGGGGGCAGGGCTAGTGGGATCCTGAGCCGGCTACCTGAACCATGCAGGGATTCAGGTCATGAGTGAGAGCTTAGGACTGCATACTGCTGCCTTAACACTATGCGCCACAGAGAAGAACAACTGCAGTTCATATACCCACCTTCCTCTTGTGTCCTGGAACAGAATTTTGTACTGAAAATGTAGGGTTGCTTTAAGCTCTTAATAGGATGGTGGCACAGGCGCAGTACACTGCAGTACAGAAGTATTAGTACACAAGTGATCATGTTGCTTAAGCCGCTGGGTTCAGTGGTATCATGTCGTGCATGGCAGTATCATTTCTGAAGGCATTGATTGGCTGAACGGTCATGTATATAATGAAGGGCATGTCACCACTGTGGCTTCTCCCAGGACCAGAGCGGTGGGGACTGAGGCTTCTGTGCTGGTTTGGGTTGCACATCTAACTGGGAAGTATAACTTTTATTTTTTTATGCATTCACTGCTCATACGATTTTTTTTCTTTTTAATCTCAGAGAACATCTTTAACCCTTTCCAATCCAATTTCACTGCTTAGGTATTTGTTGTTGTTTTTAACATCAGATGCAGTTGTCCTTACTTTAAGTATAACTTGCTATTATGCTACTTTACTCATATATCATTTACGCACGTACAACCCTGTTAATATATTGTTTTTCTTTCAGAGAAAAGCAAAAATCCTTACCGTTATATATTTCTTGGTGGCTGGAGTCATTGTGTTTTTGGGAATACCGCCATTGGCCTTTAGCCAGATTGAACAGTGGACGTACACAGAAGGAGTGTACTATGCCTTCATTTCCTTAAGTACTATTGGTTTTGGAGATTATGTAGTAGGATCTGGTATGTTTTATGTTTTTTTAATTGTTATGACTCTTTTCAAACTTTTAAGAGTTTCCCTTGAACACATATGTCATGAAAAATTTATTATGTATACATTAAATGAATAATGGATGCCATAAAGTGACATAAATGGGAATAAAGCCAGCTATTACATTTCTAGCACTTCTGCCTCTGACACCGGAGTTGGACATGGAAATGGAATGGAAGGCTTTAGCTCTCATTGATTTCATTGGGATTGAAGCCAGCTATGGCGCTTCCCTTCCTGACACCGATGACTGAGGACAGGCTATCAAAAGTTTTTTCCCAGAAAACTCCTTTTGGGTACTCTGGATGTCTGGATAATTTATACTGTTTTTAAAAGAAAATAGGAAGGAGTGCAATGCCCACATGAATCCATATTATATAATCTATATACACTACCGTTCAAAAGTTTGGGGTCACCCAAACAATTTTGTGTTTTCCATGAAAAGTCACACTTATTCACCACCATGCGTTGTGAAATGAATAGAAAATAGAGTCAAGACATTGACAAGGTTAGAAATAATGATTTGTATTTGAAATAACATTGTTTTTACATCAAACTTTGCTTTCGTCAAAGAATCCTCCTTTTGCAGCAATTACAGCATTGCACACCTTTGACATTCTAGTTGTTAATTTGTTGAGGTAACCTTGTGAAATTGCACCCCACGCTTCTAGAAGCATCTCCCACAAGTTGGATTGGTTGGATGGGCACTTCTGGCGTACCATACGGTCAAGCTGCTCCCACAACAGCTCAATGGGGTTCAGATCTGGTGACTGCGCTGGCCACTCCATTACCGATAGAATACCAGCTGCCTGCTTCTGCTGTAAATAGTTCTTGCACAATTTGGAGGTGTGTTTAGGGTCATTGTCCTGTTGTAGGATGAAATTGGTTCCAATCAAGCGCTGTCCACTGGGTATGGCATGGCGTTGCAAAATGGAGTGATAGCCTTCCTTATTCAGAATCCCTTTTACCCTGTACAAATCTCCCACCTTACCAGCACCAAAGCAACCCCAGACCATCACATTACCTCCACCATGCTTAACAGATGGCGTCAGGCATTCTTCCAGCATCTTTTCATTTGTTCTGCGTCTCACAAACGTTCTTCTTTGTGATCCAAACACCTCAAACTTGGATTCATCCGTCCACAACACTTTTTTCCAGTCTTCCTCTGTCCAATGTCTGTGTTCTTTTGCCCATCTTAATCTTTTTCTTTTATTGGCCAGTCTCAGATATGGCTTTTTCTTTGCCACTCTGCCCTGAAGCCCAAAATCCCGCAGCCGCCTCTTCACTGTAGATGTTGACACTGGTGTTTTGCGGGTACTATTTAATGAAGATACCAGTTGGGTACCTGTGAGGCGTCTGTTTCTCAAACTAGAGACTCTAATGTGCTTATCTTCTTGCTTAGTTGTGCAACGCGGCCTCCCACTTCTTTTTCTACTCTGGTTAGAGCCTGTTTGTGCTGTCCTCTGAAGGGAGTAGTACACACCGTTGTAGGAAATCTTCAATTTCTTAGCAATTTCTCGCATGGAATAGCCTTCATTTCTAAGAACAAGAATAGACTGTCGAGTTTCAGATGAAAGTTCTCTTTTTCTGTCCATTTTGAGCGTTTAATTGACCCCACAAATGTGATGCTCCAGAAACTCAATCTGCTCACAGGAAGGTCAGTTTTGTAGCTTCTGTAACGAGCTAGACTGTTTTCAGATGTGTGAACATGATTGCACAAGGGTTTTCTAATCATCAATTAGCCTTCTGAGCCAATGAGCAAACACATTGTACCATTAGAACACTGGAGTGATAGTTGCTGGAAATGGGCCTCTATTCACCTTTGTAGATTTTGCACAAAAAACCAGGCATTTGCAGCTAGAATAGTCATTTACCACATTAGCAATGTATAGAGTGCATTTGTTTAAAGTTAGGACTAGTTTAAAGTTATCTTCATTGAAAAGTACAGTGCTTTTCCTTCAAAAATAAGGACATTTCAATGTGACCCCAAACTTTTGAACGGTAGTGTATATAAAATTGAATGTATGCGTGTCTGTCTGTTTGTCCTTTATGCGCTACTACACCATTCATCCGATCGCCATGAAACTTTGGGAAGTTGTTGAGTACACTCCTGGGAAGATTATAGGCATAGTACAACTATTCTATGATAAATGGCGCGCGTGCGAGCGTCGACAGTTACGCCCCCCCCACGTAGATCGTTTGATTTCCATGATTGCCACCAATTCTCTCACTTCCCAATGTCGTAGAAACATGAAATTTGGCATGAGCATTGATTATGTCATAAATAGGAAAAGTTAATGGGTCCCAACTCGATTATTCAATTCTAAGCGCAAAAGAATTAGCGTCCAAATTTTACGTACGGAATCTAATTCCATCACTTCCCAATGTCATAGAAACTTGAAATTTGGCACGAGCATTGATTATGTCATAAATAGGAAGCTAATCGGTCCCAACTCGATTATTCAATTCTAAGCACCAAAAAATTAGCGTCCAAATTTTACGTACGGAATCTAATTCCATCACTTCCCAATGTCATAGAAACTTGAAATTTGCCACGAGCATTGATTATGTCATAAATAGGAAAAGTTAATGGGTCCCAACTCGATTATTCAATTCTAAGCGCAAAAAAATTAGCGTCCAAATTTTACATACGGAATCTAATTCTCTCACTTCCTGATGTCATCTATATATATATATATATGTATGTCTGTCTGTCTGTCCTTTATGCATTACTACACCATTCATCCAATCACCATGAAACTTTGGGAAGTTGTTGAGTACACTCCTGGGAAGATTACTGGCATAGTACATCTATCCTACGATAGGTGGCGCGCGTGTGAGCATTATCGACAGTTATGCCCCCCAGACAAAGATCGTTTGATTTCCATCTCAACCACGAAAGCAAAAGGCATTATGAGCAACGGGATGCATGTTCAACTACAAAATGATGCATCCGCCGAACGTTTCGCTTGACAATTGCTGGATATTGAGAATGCTGAGGTAAAATGAAAGCTGCACTGTGATTGGTTGCTATTTCTTATACTGCTGAGGTAACATGAAAGCTGTGCTGTGATTGGTTGCTATTTCTTATACTGCTGAGGTAACATGAAAGCTGTGCTGTGATTGGTTGCTATATATTATACTGCTGAGGCAACATGAAAGCTGTGCTGTGATTGGTTGCTACTTCTTATACTACTGAGGTTACATGAAAGCTGCGCTGCGATTGGTTGTTATATATTATACCACTGAGGTAACATGAAAGCTGCGCTGTGATTGGTTGTTATATATTATACCGCTGAGGTAATTTGAAAGCTGCGCTGTGATTGGTTGTTATCTAGATATATAAAAACAAATGTATGTATGTATGTCTGTCTTCGCAGCAACGCGCGACGGGTAAGCTAGTCATTATATAAATAGTGGTACTCTCATTATACATTTTATCTATCACTGTTGTGAGTTCTTAAATTAATTCGATATTTCTATTTTTAGGGGCCAAGGGCACTCACCCGTTTGTTGGATACCGAGCCTTGGTGTACTTTTGGATTATATTTGGCCTTGCATGGCTTTCACTACTGATAAATCTGTTGATTTCGGTTTTGAAGGATACAGAAAAGAAAATAGAAGAAGATCTCCACCACATAAGACGACACAAGAAAGAACATAGTAATCAAGACCTGACTATGGAACCAATGACTTCAGCGGAGGAAAAAAACAGTACAAAGTGATCAAAGAGATCTCCTGATCATTTTAAAGTGTAATTGTCTTTACAGGGGACTTTTCGGAATACGCCAATGTGGAAAAAAACAATCTTTGACCATTATGTGACTTTGCATCCTGCATTTTCCCTCTGCAGTCTGTATTTGTAATAGTCAGCTTTCCTTGAGCTCTGTTCCAGAATGGATGAAGACTTGGTACAGTGTTGTCTACTATATACTGCACACGCAGAAAAGAGGAGATCCCGCTCCCCTATCTCTACCTATCACTAGCATAGAAACAGAATCAGCATGAAGGAGATTATACAGTAGTACTAAGCAGCGCAGCTGTGAATCCTATACTGGGGTGAGATAAAACACTTAAAGGGGTTGTCTCGCGAAAGCAAGTGGGGTTAAGCACTTCTGTATGGCCATATTAATGCACTTTGTAATATACATCGTGCATTAAATATGAGCCATACAGAAGTTATTCACTTACCCACTGCGTTGCTGGCGTCCCCGTCTCCATGGCTCCGTCTAATTTCAGCGTCTAATCGCCCGATTAGACGCGCTTGCGCAGAAGGGTCTTCTCCCTTCTGGTCGGTCCGGGCACGAGCGGCGTTCTGGCTCCGCCCCTGTAGCTCCGCCCCATCACGTGTGCCGATTCCAGCCAATCAGGAGGCTGGAATCGGCAATGGACCGCACAGAGCCCATGGTGCACCATGGGAGAAGACCCGCGGTGCACCATGGGAGAAAACCGCGGTGCATCATTGGGAAAGGACCGGCGGCCATCTTTAAAAGAAGAAAAGAAGATGCTGCGCGAACTGGGAAGGAGGTAAGCGATTTTTTTTCTTTTAATTACAAACGGTATTGATTTTAACGGGGCAGAATGCGGGGGTAGGTTGAAAAAAAAATTGCATTTCGCCGTGGGACAACCCCTTTAATGCAGAAGTGTTTGTCTGTGTATGTCTCTGCCTTTCTCTCCATAGACTTCTATGGGCAGCTGCTGTAACCCGATTTCTCAGTGAGATGATAATCATAAACATCTGTGCCTCACTGAAGACATATATTACCAGTGAATTGTGAGTGAGTGATCAGTGCAGAAGGCAGGGGAAGGAGCAGGGTCTGATAAATGGAGAAAGAGCACTTGTCCCTGAAATATATATTACAAAGTTTATTATTAATTGTTGTACTATTGATTTATGGGAAGAAATTGAAACAATAATTACTTTTAAGCTAGAGCCTTCGACCTCCGTAGTGTAGAATAATCTATAGACAAATGCGTAATGAGTTTACCTAAACTACTCAAGTTTGTTGAGTGACTTTTCCTGGAGCCTACAGTGTGCAGGGAGATCCCCATAGCACATTGAGGGCTTATTCACACGTCCGTATATCGGCACGGTTTTCAAACCCGGCCGATATACGGTGTCCCTTTCTGCAGGAGGAGGAGGCGGGCCTGGCTGGGAGCAGTGCACTGAGCTCCCGCCTCCTCTCAGCCCCTTGCCCCAGTTTATTTTAGCGCTCATGTATGTGGTTCCACGTTATACAGCAATATTACACCTCTGTGCACTATTGATTTCATACATAAGTTTTTTTTCCATTCCCGCATTCATACAGAATTGTGGTTGTTTCATTGCATGCCATATTAGGCTGGATTCACTCATGTAGTTTTTAATGCCGTTTTCTTAGTACTTTTTATGAGTTTCATTCTTTTTGGATGCACTCCTAGCTTTGACTAAAATAAACTGCATAAAAACCACATCAAAATATTATTGGAAATGTTCCCCTAATGAGCGGCAGTGATTCATTGTAGTGGGCAGTAGTGGGGATCACTTCCCGCTATAGTAAATAATATTAGATTAAAAGTCTCCAGCAACATGCTATGGTGCAGAGCTTGAGAAATGACTTGCAAGAAAGCAGCAGTTGTTCATTTTTTTCTGTTACACTGCTATATGGTTGGATCATTTTCAAAGTAGATTTATTGGACTTGTTTTCAATGCAGTCTATCAAAACTAGTCAAGAGTAGGTTTATCTGTGGCTTATCAAAAGGTATGTTCACACTACCTTTGAGGGTGATAGAATTAAGTTTCCTTTTTTTTCATAATACCTCAGTTTGGAGTGCTATTCTTTACTAAAGACTCACAGAAACTTGACAGACCTTTTGTAAGTCAATTGGAAATCTATCAAGATCCGTTATGCTCTGGATCCGTCATAACTGCCATGACTAAAGTCGCTTTTACACACAACGATTATTGCTCAAAATTCACTCAAACGATGTCTTTTGAGCGACAATCTTTGCTTGTAAATTCCACCTTTGTTTGCTTTTCGTCTGAACAATGATTTTTAGTTGAGTTTAAAATCCATCGTTCAGCCGGAGAGCTGATGGCAGGGACCGCACACTGTTATTCTCCATGGAAGTGCTGAAAACATTGTATCCAGCTGCAGTCTCATGGTAGAACAAATGGGCTGTATACAGATAACAGACCACCCGCTGTTCTCTGCATACAGCGAAGGGAGGCTCATTTACATGCAAATGAAGCTAATAGGCACTAATGAGCATTAGTGTCTCTTAGCAGCTTATGCAAAATGATTGCTCAAACTGTCAATTGTCCTATCTTTTGAACAAATTTTGAGCGATCATTTTTGCATATAAATGGGGCTTTAGGTAATCATAGAATCCGTGACTCCAATGGGAACGGAGCCTTAACATCTAGTATTTTCTGCCTTGTATGAAATTAAAGGTTCTCAGTGACTTTCTTCGATATGATGGGGGAACTCTGACAGCCAGAACAAAAAAAATGTATACGCACTCCAAAACATTTACAAAACTATATTCAGACTAAGTTTACACTTCTATACAGTTTTATACAATACCATTCTGTCATGTAACAAGCAGAAGCTAAACCTTGTTATACCTTTTTTCATTTATTTAAATTAGATTCCAGCATTAGTATGTTCACCTTGTTTTTATATGCTTTTTATACCTGCTTATTTGCTTCGTAATCTGGATGTACTTGCAGTGATAATGTTAGTGTTTTTTTTCATTACTACACTGAGCAATCATTAGAAACACCCATTGAATAATGGGTTGGTCCCCCTTTTTGGGTGATCACAGCTACAGACGTCATGGAACAGATTTCACAAGGTGATGAATATCCTCTATATTCAAACCATGCCCACTGCAGCAGCTCCATCCGTTGGTGCACATTTTGCGGATAAGTGGGAGCAGATCTTACTGCCCTTTACAGCATATGCGAAATGTGTTCAATGGGGTTACAGTTAGGAGATTTTGGAGGCCAAGGGAGTGTAGAGAATTCACTATCATCTTGCCACCCCCTAGTCATGTGAGCGAGATGACATGGAGAGTTTTCATGTTGAAAGATGGCACTGTGGTCGGGGAAGACTTCCTGAAGTTATGGGTGCAGATGGTCAGCTAACAGGTTCCAGTAGTATTCACAATTCAATGATTGAAGTATGATGACCAACAATCCTAGGCCGTGCTAGCAAAATGTTCATAAGACCATGACACCGCCACCACCGACTTGTTGAACCCCAATGGTGCACCCATGCTGTTTACACTAGACCCAGTCATTCTTGTGGTTCAACAGGAAACGGGACTTGTCACTCCAGACAACCTTCTGCCATGTGTCCAAGGTCCACTGAATTCTTTCCTGGGTCCAAACAGTGATAGCATGCTTGTTAGCCTTCAGCTATTGTCGGATATGTGTCCATGGTTCAACCACTCTTGGTAGACTCTTGGCACCATGGTTTGGGGACAGCCAACAAATGCAGCTTTTTCATAAATACACACCTCCCGGCACAAAAAATATGCCGGCGGTCAAAGTAAGTCAAGTCACCATGTCTACCCATGACTGCAAAATGTTGCCTTCTTCTGAGCAGAGGAGAGGTCACATTGTCTGAGAGCAGATCGTGACCCACCCATTGCTGTGTTACTGATCACAAGATGTCACGAGTCAGCTGCTCCTAATACAGTGATTGTTCAGTGTATATGTTTAGTAATAGTCGTTTGCATTCAGAACATATGTAGTATAACCAATTCTCTGATATGTACCATTGTTTTAAAAGGGGCTTCCCATTTCAGAAAAGGAGGGCATATTACTAGAAAAATAAAGAATAAAGTCTGGGAAGGAAGGCATTGCATACGCCATCACTTTTCGAGATAGGAAAATCCTTTTAACAGTTAGCAAATATTTTCCTTACATGTCATGCAACATTCCGCATAAAGTTCTAATTTTGGAATACACAAGGAAATAAACAATATTTTCACTTTATATGCAGTGGTGTCTTTCATTCGAACGGATGCATCTGCCTTTTTTATTGTTCAAATGCCTCCAAATAAGAGATGAAGCAATTTTGTAAATGGTTTTATTTTAAAAAAACCCCTCAGTCATACTTCTCTCTATATGGCCACTACTTCTTATTGAGACATCCCTCAACAAGCCGACAGCCAAACTGCTATATGGAAGAGCAATTGCACAGGTGCAAGGTACTGATGAACTACCACTCACGCACAAGTAAAGGGGGCATATACAGGGTGTCAAGTCACATGGTGCGTGTACTGCACCATGCAGGCTTACAACATGTTGAGGGATGTGGTGGCTATACCTGCCCTCTTGTATCAGCATATCAGTAAGTATATGACTGCTTTCTGTGAGTTTTTTGTGTGTTTATATTTCCCTTTTCTGTTTGATTTTAATTGATGTTGGTGTAGGGACTCACAAGGGAACAAGGACCCTTGACGTGGGTTGTAAGCTTGTGTATTTTGGCCAACATATTAACCGATACCTCGTATTGATCGTTTTTTATCAGTAACATGCAGTGTGGCTTTAAACACTGGGTAAGCCCAGGGTGCCAGTCTGGTTCATCTATGAGGTGCGGGGCAGCCCGCTGGATTGAAATATGGCATTGTTAATAGGTTGTAAGCCTGCATTGTGCACTACACTACAAATTAACCCACGGTTGTTTTTGCCGTGGGGAGTTCTGTCCATATCGCAATCGGAAGGACCTTACAAAGGGGAAAATCGTTTGTGTGACTACACCCTTAGAGTACGTGCACACAGTTCCATTGCAAAATCTGCATCAAAAGCATTGCTGTGGATGTTGACTCGAAGTCAGCTGTAGATCCACATCTGATTTTAGCCTGCCGCTCCACTCACCTCGCAATCAGTAACCTCTCACTGAAGCGCATGGAGCAGCCCTCACCCAGATTAAGCGTTGCGGCCGCCAGGCAGATGATGTGCCCTCTTCTGCGTCGTCTGACTGGCAACCATGGCCCTTAGTAGCAGTTGCTGCGTGAGGAATTTAAATGCTGCTGCATGCGCAATATGGAGGGGCTGCTAATTTCGAGGTGAGAGGAGTGCAGGCCAAAATCCACAGCTGATTTTGACTTTGTTTTTCTACAGAAATGCTGTGGATTTTGTCATGGAATCTTTTCAATGTCAGACATAGCTGATATCAAGTGCTTGGCTATTTCCAGCAATCACATTGAAATGAATGGAATGGTGGAGTGCGTGCTTGATCCCTGCGCCATTCATGCAGGGATCTTCATATAATTAGCAAAAAGCCGCAGGAAACTAGCTTTGTTTATGATGTCTAAAGAAGTAGGAGTTAATGTTTAACCAGGAATATAATAAGGAAGGTTCACCTTTCAGAGGATTATTCTGGTAAGTTATAACGGGACAAATAATAATACAAATAAAGGACAGCATGCTATTGTATGCGGTAAACAAAAGCGCATATGTTTTGGTTTTAATGAAGTCCCATGTTTCTTTTATTACTCGCTGTTTAAACATATCATGTAATGGTTACGCTGTCTTGTTTATATTTGCTCAAAGGAAATTAAAATCGGATTTAGATTTAAAGGCTAATTTCCATTTTAGAGTGGCTTTACATGGGACGACTATTATCTAAATAATCACTTGGAAGAGCAAATGCGAATGACAGTCTTTCCATGTAAACATGGCCACCAACAGGGTGATGGCGGTAATTCACTCACTAGTCGGTATAAAGGCTCTACTCCTTGGAATCGCTAGTATATGCCATAACACTTGGTCAGTGGCCATGGCCAGCAGCACCTCCTACTTCCTCCTTTCGCTGGTCATTGCCCCTAATTTTCTCCCATTGTCCTGTGCGGCAGATGCTGTACCATCTGTTCAGTCAGGACACCTCTCAACCTGTCAGATTTCCCATACTTTGCCAATCCGGTCAGCTCCCAGATTTTTTAAGGCACCCCCTGTCACTGGAAGATGCCTAAGTAATTAGTTCCATATGGTTCTGCAAAGGTGTTATTGTATCCTGACTGACTCCAATTGTGACTCATGTCTACCAGGTTTTCCAACTGCTCATGTCCAAACCTTGGCTTGTACTTTGACCAGGATATATCTGTTTGCTACCTGCCCTAATCCTCTGCTTGTTTCATCATTACGCACGAACTCTACCTTTCCTGACCTTGGCTTTGTATATTGACTGTGCCTCTGTATATTCCCCCGCCACCTTGTTAAGGTGTTTCTAAGCTGTCTGTATCTGCCACTGCTGAACCAAGACTACTCGTGGGTTAACGGCATGAGACTCCATATAGCTAAGACCATATTCCAATTGGAGGTGTAAAAGGGTGAAAACTAGGGGACCCTAGATACTGTCCTCAGGAATATAGTGCTATGGTGGGTCTACACTGGTTGCTTGACAGCACTCTGATCAGTCCAATGTCTAATGTATGACCCCTGATCCAGCTAACAAAGGTCTTTTTGTATTTCCCCCTGCACAGCAATGCTTCAAACTGTGAAGAAAATTGCAACTTATCCTTGTTCAAATCAATGGGGCAGTGTTGCAGTTCCTTAATCATCAGATGGATGGGACTGTCACTGCACTTCATGGAGAATTAGCTGCAGCCCTAGCTAACTATTTACCCTTCATCCTTAAAGGGGTTTTCCAAGCAAATACTATTGATGATGACCTATCCTGAGGATTGGTCATCAATAGCTGATGGGCTGTGGTCCACCACTTGAAACCCTGGCCAGTAAAGATGAGTGAGCATACTCGGCAAGGCGAGTAACTGCTGGCTCGTCCCTGAAGATTCAGCAGGACCGCAGGGGCGAGCGAGGTGGAGAGTGAGAGAGATCTCTCTCTTTCTCCCTTCCGATCCCCTCCACAACCCCCGCTCACCCCTGCGGCCCCCCTGAATCTTCAAGGGCAAGCCAGCAGTTACTTGAAAAAGCCGATGCTCTCTTGAGTAGATTGTCTTACCGAGTATGCTCGCTCATCTCTATTTGCCAGTCATCTCATCAAGCGCCCTCTGTTAGCACCAGAACACCCAGGGGAACAGAGATGCTGCTCCATCCCCTGTGTAGTGGCCGGTATTTGTGAATGCAGGTGCAGCTCTTATTGATTGTAATGACAGCTGTGCCTGCAATTACAAACACTGGCCACTACACAGGGGTCAGAGCTAAATGCTTCAGCTCTGCTGCCCATGTGTTGTGGCCCTGACAGCGGGCTGACAGGATAGGTCATGAATAGTATTTCCATAGATAACCCTTTAAGCGTGTGCAGGTTCAGGCTGTAATCTTCTAGTGATTTTCTATCACTTATGGCCTTTTACACAAGATGATTAACATTCAGAATGATAATTGTAATTCCTGCAAATGGACCATTAATTGTCCCATGTAAACGCATGCAGCGACTGAAAGACTAAACGAGAATTGTTCGGTCTTTTAGTTTCTACATGCAGTGTAAACAGCAGTCATTAAAGGGGTTGTCTCGCGAAAGCAAGTGGGGTTATACACTTCTGTATGGCCATATTAATGCACTTTGTAATATACATCGTGCATTAAATATGAGCCCTACAGAAGTTATTCACTTACCTGCTCCGTTGCTGGCGTCCCCGTCTCCATGGCTCCGTCTAATTTCGCTGGCTTCTTGCTTTTTTAGACGCGCTTGCGCTGTGCGGTCTTCTGCCTGGTGAATGGGGCCGCGTCGTCATCGTAGCTCCGCCTCGTCACGTGTGCCGATTCCAGCCAATCAGGAGGCTGGAATTGGCAATGGAACGCAAGGAAGGAGAAGAAAATCCACGGTGCACCATGGGAGAAGACCCGCGGTCCACCGTGGGAGAAGACCAGCGGCGCCATCTTTAAAAGAAGAATAGAAGAAGCTGCAGAACGCTGATGCAGGTAAGTGCAATGTGCTTTTTAAAAACTAACCCATGCTTTCTTTTTAACAGGACAGAATGCGGGGGTAAGTGAAAAAAAAATGTTTTTGCTTTCGCCGCGAGACAACCCCTTTAATTTTTGAACGACTGGCCGTTTTCGGTGAATGGAGGCAGATAGGGTAGAATGCTCTCCGGCCAGCTCCACCTTTATGCCAGCAGCGCCATGAGCAATGACAATGATACTCACTCCTGTAACAGTAACAACTGAGACGAGCGGCTGGGCATCATTTACCCAACAGCTTGTCCCATGCAAATAGACCATTACTGTATAGCTCATAGCAAATAGAATGTGCTGCAGAACTCACTCTTTGGATTAACAGCGGTTTCACATGGCCGTAGTACAGATGCATTTTAGTGTCGTTAATACAGGCATAATACTCAGATTAGCTACAGTTCTGCTGAACTGAATTTAGATCACCTTATCTGGATTTAAAGGGATCATCCAGGCATTTTTTTTGGAAAGCTTCTCACTGCAGTGGAGAAACATAAAAGAATACATATTCACCCCACCCAATCCCTTGCAACTCCCTTTCCGATGGCACCTAGTTGCCTGCTGCTCCCCACTTCCTTCTCCATCTGTGGTTACATCCTGACAACGGCACATGTAACCACTACAGTTAATCACTGGCCATAGTGAGTCGGTGATTGGATGTAACGATCATGTGTCCCTGTTGTTTGCAAATAAGGGAGATGGAATAAATCCTTCACAGTGCCACCTATTGAAAGGCAGCATTCCTTCGAGTCAAAGTGGGACTTTTTATACAAGTCTTGTTACAATGACTGGGAATCAAAAGCAAAGCCAGACTCCATGTACATACAGCTGTTTCCGGGTTATTGCCCATCATCAGTGTACAGTAGGAGTCTGGCTTTTGCTAGTGAGAGGCCTGGGACAGGGGTCAGAAACGCTCTTTTCTCCTTAGGGAGAGCAACTATATACTATAAACTAAGTGAGGAGACTCAAATGGCCACGCACGCTCCTCTGGGTAATATGCAAATAAGGGAGATGGAATAAATCCTCCACAGTGCCACCTATTGAAAGGCAGCATTCCTTCGAGTCAAAGTGGGACTTTTTATACAAGTCTTGTTACAATGACTGGGAATCAAAAGCAAAGCCAGACTCCATGTACATACAGCTGTTTCCGGGTTATTGCCCATCATCAGTGTACAGTAGGAGTCTGGCTTTTGCTAGTGAGAGGCTTGGGACAGGGGTCAGAAACGCTCTTTTCTCCTTTATTCCATCTCCCTTATTTGCATATTACCCAGAGGAGCGTGCGTGGCCATTTGAGTCTCCTCACTTAGTTTATAGTATATAGTTGCTCTCCCTAAGGAGAAAAGAGCGTTTCTGACCCCTGTCCCAGGCCTCTCACTGTATAAAAAGTCCCACTTTGACTCGAAGGAATGCTGCCTTTCAATAGGTGGCACTGTGGAGGATTTATTCCATCTCCCTTATTTGCATATTACCCAGAGGAGCGTGCGTGGCCATTTGAGTCTCCTCACTTAGTTTATAGTATATAGTTGCTCTCCCTAAGGAGAAAAGAGCGTTTCTGAGATCCCTGTTGTTTGGAACATCATCTCTCTAGCAGAGAGCATCAAGGGACCGAGCACCTTTTGAATAGGAGCAGCAGGAGATCCGTTGAAATGAATATATAGAATCTGCGCAGCAGGTTTAGGTGGGCTTTCAGGTGGTGATATTAATTACGTTAAAATTACTTGTCATGGACCCACGGGAGCCAAGACCTGTGTCCAGCATTGCAAGGAAAGAACCCAAGCCTTCACCCGTCTTGGAACCAAGATTGTAAGGACCACATTGTTACCATACAGCGCGGCACGGGGTCCCGCGGTCGGCGCGCGTCGCTCCGGCGTCGGCTCCAGCAGCCTGGAGCCCTGTGTCGAGGTTATCCCAGCAGCTTGGGACGGCCGGTGGGCGGCGGCATGGGCGTGTCCACCCGTAGGGTGCCGCCCGCACTCCTCCGTTCTTCTTATACAGCAGTGGGTGGAGTTGCCTCCTCCCACTCTCCGCCCGGGGGCGGAACCTTGTGGTTAAGAGACTGGCAGTGATGTGAGCTCACTGCCAGTTATTGGTTCTGCTTTCATCTAGTCAGTCTGTCTGCAGTTTACCTCAGCCAGTCCCTAGGTGTCTGTCAGCCCTGCTATCCTTTCTCAGCCTGTTTCTGTTGGTCCTGTTAGCCCCTAGTCTGGTCTGTCCCAGTCAGCACTAGTTGCTATTCAGGTCCTGTCTATCTGCCTGTGAGCTCCATCTCCAGCCCTGCTTGTACTTGTAAGTTTTGTTGGTTTGTTACACCTGCCTCTTCTGTCGGCACTCTGTCCCCTGTTAGTAGTTCCATCTAGGCAGTCGCCAGGTCCCTAGCCAGTGCAGGGACTGCCGCCCAGTTGTCCGCCTGGGGTTAGCCAGGGCCGAGGCAAGTAGGCAGGGACAGTGGGGTGCAGGAGATCAGGGCACCCCAACTGGCGCTCGGGGGGCAGAGTGCCGTAACACACATACTGGCTTCAACAACTTTTGTTTATTTACACTCTGGTTAACTTCACCAGGGAAAGTATTTCTTAAACAGATTAATTGTTGCAAAACAGTTGTCCACACAACTAGTAAAGTTAAAGGGGTTGTCTCGCGCTGAAAGGGTTTTTTTTTTTTTTCCATAGGCCCCCCGTTCGGCGTAGGACAACCCCAAAGGATGTGTTAAAAAAAATAAAAATAATGTTATTACTTACCCAAATCCCCGCTCTGCGACGTCTTCCTTCTTCCTTCTTCTTCCTTCACCAAGATGGCCGCCGGGATCTTCACCCACGATGCACCGCGGGTCTTCTCCCATGGTGCACCGTGGGCTCTGTGCGGTCCATTGCCGATTCCAGCCTCCTGATTGGCTGGAATCGGCACACGTGACGGGGCGGAGCTATGATGACCAGCTCTCCGACACGAGCGGCCCCATTCACCAGGAAGAAGACCGCACAGCGCAAGCGCGTCTAAAAAAGCAAGAAGACATCAGAATTAGACGGATCCATGGCGACTGGGACGCTAGCAACGGAGCAGGTAAGTGAATAACTTCTGTATGGCTCATATTTAATGCACGATGTATATTAAAAAGTGCATTAATATCGCCATACAGAAGTGTATAACCCCACTTGCTGCCGCGAGACAACCCCTTTAAAGTATCTGGATCGGCACCTCGCAGAGTCTGTAAAGCCCTTGGTGCAATCTCTTTGGCCCATGGGGCTTAAAGGCTTAACAGTCTCATAACCTGCAGACTGTGGCGAGAGAGTCAGATAGCTCACCCAACGGTGGTCAATAAGCCTGTTGTAAACTTAGATGTCCCAAATTCTTTAGGCGTAACAGTGCCTTCAGCATCCCAGTTCTAGTTCCAGTCAATCACAGTGATGTTGCCGAGGATAAAGCCACCACACCCTAGTGGTAGTGGAGAAGCACACCATCTCCTTAAGGCTGGGTTCACACAGGGCGGATTTGTCGCGGAAATGTCGCAGTTTTGCCGCAACCTTTCCGTTTCTGCGGCAAATCCGCATGCTATGGCCAAATTTAGACATGGTTTTCACCTCGTATTTATCAGTAGTTCTACCGCTGGTAAATCCGCAGGCCCTTTGCTGCGGAAAAAACCGCTGCGGTTATTTTGGGAGAGGCGTGATTTTTGTTGCTGACTTGCTTGCGTATTTTACTAGGTGCAGATTCTAAAAAAAACTGTTTCCTGTGAGGTCATCGTTCCCACCCATTTCTGCACAGGGTAGGAAGAGCTTTGTATTTGTGGCCATTTTGTCAGCAGACATGGAGCGAGGAACTGTCGGTCTCAGGCGCGCCTACCGACGCAGACTGACTGCCTTTGTGCTTCTGATGGATAGAGAACAATCTGAAAAGGTGAGCGGTTTGTTTTTATGGTTATTGTGTGCTTAGTTTCCTTGTTGTTTGTTGATGCATTGTGGACTAGAGTGCGATTGCGGCCATGTGCTTTAATTCATGTGCTTTAATTCATGTGCTTTAAAGGGGTTGTCCCGCGGCAGCAAGTGGGTCTATACACTTCTGTATGGCCATATTAATGCACTTTGTAATGTACATTGTGCATTAATTATGAGCCATACAGAAGTTATAAAAAGTTTTTTACTTACCTGCTCCGTTGCTGGCGTCCTCGTCTCCATGGTGCCGACTAATTTTCGCCCTCCGATGGCCAAATTAGCCGCGCTTGCGCAGTCCTGGTCTTCTGCTCTCTTCAATGGAGCCGCTCGTGCAGAATGCAGGCTCCGTGTAGCTCCGCCCCGTCACGTGCCGATTCCAGCCAATCAGGAGGCTGGAATCGGCAATGGACCGCACAGAAGAGCTGCGGTCCACGGAGGAAGAGGATTCCGGCGGCCATCTTCACAGGTAAGTATAGAAGTCACCGGAGCGCGGGGATTAAGGTAAGCGCTCCGGTAAGCTTTCTGTACGTCCCTGCATCGGGGTTGTCTCGCGCCGAACGGGGGGGGTTGAAAAAAAAAAAAAACCGTTTCGGCGCGGGACAACCCCTTTAATTCCTGCTAATATTCTTTTACAGACTGATCGTGCTTCCCGGCGTCAGAGACGCTATTGGGTTCATCCCCTACTGACACAGAGGGGGACGAAGGGCCATTTTGCAAGCCTCTACCAAGATCTTAAAAAGTAAGTGACGTGTAGCATGGGAATAGGTTTGATGTTGCGCTAAGAATTTTTATTAATTTTAGCCCGCTCTCCCTTTCTCTCTCTCTGCAGCCATCCTGAGAAGTTCGTCTCTTTTTGTCGCCTGCCTATGGAGGCCTTTGAGCGCCTTCTGGAGCTGGTGCGCTGGGATCTGACCTACCAGGATACGCAGATGAGGAAGGCGATCACTGCAGAAGAAAGGCTGCTCATCACCCTTCGGTAAGTAACCGTTCTTATCCTTTCACTGTTGTTCTATCTGTAATGTAATTTGCGAGTGTACAGCCAATTTTTTTAAAAATTTTATTGTTTCCGTGATTTTTGCGCAGTATCAGTTTTTATGCTCTGATTGCTCCGGCAGTAGGACGTAATGCTATAGCATTACGTCACACTGCTTTTTGACAGCTAGGCTATCGAGCACCCCTTTTATTAGCACCACGGCCATCATGACACCTGCACGGCTACCCCGATCTCACCAGGCGGGTGGGTGTTTGGTTGCCGTGCGTGACACCAGAACAGCATCATCTTGTGGCTGGTTGACTTCAGATACAGTGTCAGCAGCGAGATTGTTGAACTTACCATACCAGCAAACTTGGGCAACCTTTGTTGTGCACCGGCAGTGAACGGGACCAAGTTACCTTCCTGAGTGTGGCAGGAACATGTTTGCATTTTCTCATTCTCTCTCCCCTTTTGTTGTGGATGGGGAGAATGGAAATCTGAACCATGTGTGGCATGGAAAGTGAGAATTTCAACCCCCCCCCCCCCATGTATACCTTTCAATTGCAAATCTTATTTCCTTCACACGAATTTTACTGCGTTCTCCAATCAATTTCGTGTTGAGAACAATATCTGAATACTGTATACATAGAAGTGTTGATGTAATGCAAGTCTTCATTGTGTACTAACTTTTGTTTCTCTTCTCTGCTTCTTTTCAGCTTCTTGGCCACAGGAGAGAGCTATGCATCCCTGCATCTCCAATTTCGTGTTGGTAAATCTACCATCACCGAAATTGTGAGGTGCACATGCAGCGCCATCTGGCAGAAGTTGCAGCCCATCGTGATGCCTTCACCTACCGAGGACACTTGGCAACGTGTTGCAGCAGGCTTTCAAGATGTTGCCAAATTTCCTAACTGCATAGGCGCCGTCGACAGCAAACATGTGCGTGTGCTTCAGCCAGCCCACTCAGGCTCCAAATTTTTCAATTACAAAAATTTTTTTTCAATTGTCCTGATGGCCGTGGCTGATGCACATAGCAAATTTGTTTGCATCGACGTCGGCGCCTATGGCAGCACTGGAGATTCTCGGGTGCTGCGAACATCACAGATTGGGATGCAAATTCTCCGAGATGGCGTCACGCTCCCAGCCCCACAACCTTTCCCGGGAACCACACATCCAGTCCCCTTTGTGATGGTATCGGATGAGGCTTTCCCGTTGATGCCAAACCTGTTGTGCCCATACCCGCGAAGAGGACTGAATGCCCGGAAAAGGATTTTTAATTATCGGCTGAGCCGGGCACGTCGTGTGGTTGAGTGTGCCTTCGGGATTATGGTAAGTCAGTGGAGAGTTCTAGGAACTACACTGTTAGTAGACCCTAACACAGTTGATGACCTTGTCAAGGCATGTTGTGTTCTTCACAACTACCTCCGGGACTATCGCCCCGAGGTAGATGTGGAAGAACTCGATCCTGCCTTTGACACAGTCATCAACTGGGGGGGGAGGTAGGACGCCTGCTACTGCAGTGCAGGTACGAGAACTCTTCACTGACTATTTCCTTAGTCACGAAGGCACCGTGCCATGGCAGTTCTCCTGTGTCGGTGGTGTGCAGCCCTAACTGCAGTGTGACCCTCCCCCAGCGCCCAGCCCCAGAAGGACGCGGAAAACAAAGTACGTGGAGAAAAACGTATTTTATTAAAGGCACAAAAGATCACTCCTCCACCTTTAATTTCAAATTTTCAGAAATTGTTCAACCGTTTGCATAATAAAATGTGTTTATATTTCAAGAAAAAATTTGTTCTTCCATTTTTTTCGCCGCACAAAATACATAAACTTAATTGTAAAATTCACGAAAATTGTTAGGCTATGATGTTTTTTTATTAATAGCTAAATGAACATTGCATGAGTTGAACCGTATCCTTCTTTTCAGCGTAGTTAACGATTACCACTACATGGATAGAACAAATTTTGCACAAGCAATGGAACCAGTTTCGCAAGCTTGATAACACACCATAATGTAGCGTTACATTAGCCACGCACCCGGAGTGCATCAAATTACATTTTTTTTTCCCTTGCTACGTTTTTTAAAACACGTTCATCCAGACACAATTTTACATCACTGTCGGATAGCGGTATTGTGTGTTTGCTTTATATTTCTAGCAACAAATAAGGAGGGCCTGTAGTTGCACACATTTCGCACGTGGTAACGGTACAATGTGGTGTAAAGTTTTTCTCCGTCACTGGCCAATCCACAACCAGTTTAGCTTTGGCCACACTTGACGGACATGCCGCAAGCGAAAATGATGATGGGAACAGGCACGCAGACTGCCCCTGTTCTCATCACCATTTTTTGTATTTTTTTTCATGCTCGAACTCCGCTAACATACATTACACTACAGCGAGCATGAAGATAGACAGGAAAATAAAAAAAGGAAAACAAAGGACAATGAGTTCGAGAAGTGATTTACCCCAACCTTGGAGGACAGCAAGGCAGCCAAAAAACACGCGCAAACACAGTCCTTCTCGTACAGTGACACAGCCGTCGAAGAACTTAACGGTCATGCCACTGACGGGAAGGAATGAGTGCGCCTAGCCTTTTTTGCAGCAGAGCACATAGTAGCCGGCAGTGAGCGATGTTAAGAAATTGCAACCCCAATCTTTCCCATGACCATCCGTAGGATTTCTGGGACACCAGCCAACTCCATGCAATGTGAGACAAGGCAACAGCACAACGGAACCGGCACTTTCCAATGGTAGCGTCTAAGGCATTGTAGTTATCCCAAAGTAAACGTTTGTGATCACTGCAATGTCGTATAAGTAAAAGAGCCTTCTCCTATACTGCATTGAGATGCATTTGGTGACGAGCACAGTCGCGCGGTTGAATGTTGCGATGTCTGTTGCAGAGGGCTGTTCATCAGTGAGAGAAACGACGATTGTGACGGGGAACCGCCAGAGACCGTGTCGCCGTAGCCAGTGTCTTGACAGCCATGGTGCATGGGGTATACCGTTGTCCTAGAAACCCTGGCAGGTTGATCAGGGAAAGATTGGGGTGCAGGCAACATGCGGTTTGAGGGTTGTACTGGAAAGGCTGCATTTTTCATTGCCACAATAATGGCAGTGCTATCGGCAATGGGTCTTTGAGAACCAAAAATCTCTAACACAGTGTAAAGAACTGGCGGAATAGTCTACTGACGCTCCGAGCTCAATTCACGAATGCGTGACGCAATGGCGGTACCCATTGTGTCCCACTGATCCTCCGTCTCAGACCGCCGCAATAATAACAGCGCCTCTTGGGTGGCATCTGGCTTGTTATTCTTCCGACGCAGAACTCACCTCCCTGCTACGACATGCTCTGCTGGCAGGGGCAGTAGTATTGCCACACGACACATTTTGTTCCCCCACTTCCGGAGTTACTGAAGTGGGGTTCAAATCGGGCGTGCTACGCTGGCTGTCTTCCAAGGCTGGGGTTCCTTCTCTGGGCTCATCATCCCGCGACTCCTGTCCCGGCCCATCTTTGTCGGGTGAAGTGGTTGTGACCGTGGGAGGCGCGGCCGTGATGTTCCCGCTGGATCTGTGGACGAAACAAGAGTACCGTTTAGAGACATAGAACCTCAAAATGCGATGCCATCGAAGCCGAGCTAGCTTAGATATTTGCACTTACGCACGCAATGCTCGACTTGTTCTGAGGAAGCGCAGTACCTCCTGGTATGGACACTTTTTTTGTGACGGGGACATGCCGCTTTTTTTCACAATCCTTTTCGTGCTTCTTGTAGCGGTCCCGAACAGGCCGCCAACGATTCTTGACGTCTTTAACTGCAAAATTACAGATGGCAATTAAACATGGTACAAGCAGTCTGCAAAAGGATGCAATCCACCGACAACTGCAATAAACAGTGTGGTTAGACGCAGTACAGTTCTGAGTACATCCAAGAAAGAAACAACAAAGCGTTACCAATAGTGTGAACTTACGGATTTCACTGTGGATGGCAGCAGTAGCGGAGTCCCAATCGGGATACATCCCTGTGCAGACCGCAAGCCAGGCGTCCGCCTTTAAATCTCGGTCACTGTAGCCCGGCTCAGCTGGGTCCCAAATCTCAGGCCTACTTTCAACCTGCAGGGGGGAGGAAAGAAGAAAACAAGTTGAATAGCATTCTGAGGGGGGTGGATATGGTTGTGTCAGCGCACACTACACTCACCAATGTTATCCTGACAACGTTGATCCCCATTCGCTGATACCACGCCATTGTCCGGAAATGTGCTTGGCGACAACTGAAAATGGGTTTCGTCCTGTGAGTAATCAGAAAATGGTTACATTTCATTAGATAAACAACATTATTGCCCACTAGCGCACAATTGCAAGTCGCCAAAAATAACAACGAGGCTCACATCTACACACGTGAGATGCCGAAGGGTGAGCAATTCTAAAAAAGGATAAAAGTGATAAAAAATATTTTCAGCTTCCTATTTGTAAGTTAGGGTAGGCAATGCAAAAAGGGACTAAACGCGTGGCCTCGCCCGTGCAAAGGAATGCCATGCAACCGGGTGGGGGGCCATATAATGGTGGAAAGGACCGACTTAACGCCAACCGTGCCCCACGAACAGTTACGCCATAAATTGTGGAGCAAAGCAAGGGAGGAAAAAAGCGGATAACATGCGTTACAATGCAAAAGAAAAAGGCCATAAATTGTGGAGCAAAGCAAGGGAGGAAAAAAGCGGATAACATGCGTTGCAATGCAAAAGAAAAAGGACGCAAAAGAGCGCGAAGCGGGCAGGAGAGAGCAAAATATGGTGCGGTGGAGCTCGACGCGTCTTGCCTGCAATGATTGGCGAAGTAGTGCATTACCTTCTTTATCCAAGGTTGAGGATTTTCCCGCTGCTCGTGTCGCTGGGTTGCTTGCCCCGCTGGGGGTAGTGGTGGTGCCTCCGCGGGGGGTTGTAGTGGTGGTGCCTCCGCTGATGGCAGTGCTTTTCCCGCCACTGACGTGGTGGAGTTTCCCGCCTGTGGCCCAGTATTTTCCCCTGGGCTGGTGCTGCTGCCAATCGCTGTGGTGCCGCTGTGGAGGGGTCTGGTGCCGCTGTGGAGGGGTCTGGTGCTGCCGGCAGAGCTGCTGCTCGCTGCTTCCACTCTCCATGAAGTCCAGGCTGAAATGGCGCCAAGTGGCTAAAATGGCCGCTGAACCACTTCCTGTGAACAAACTTTATTGCCCCTCTTTCTCATGCGAACAATCTGCTGCGGAACCGCTTGGAAAAACCGCTACAAAACAAGCAATAGCGGTTTTGATTGCGGTTTTAGCTGCGTTCATGGGGCCCTATGGAAAAAAATCCGCTGCGGAAACGTCGAAAGATTGGACATGCTGCATCTTTCAAAACCGCGACGCAGTTGCTTATCCGCACTGCGGCTCTGTGGTAAATTTTACGCTCTGTGAGAACGAGATTTTGGCCAAACACATTGGCACTGCATTGCACTGCAACCGCGACGGAATGGCCGCAATGCGGATATGCAACGGCAAACCGCGGCAAATAAGCACCAAATCCGCCCTGTGTGAACCCAGGCTAAGGCCTTATTCACACGAGCTACAAATTTGCACGACTTTGTAGTGCTACAAAGGCGCGCGATTTTGTAGCCCGTGTGAATAAGGCCTAATTACACGGTACTCATCACTCTGCCAAGATTGTGCTGACTTCCGATTTCCTGTGCGTTCCCCAGAATGCTCATTCATTCTTAAAGAAACAATGACTCAGAAAATAATGGGATAGCACACATTATACATACAGAGGCAATGCTGTCATAGGAGAACGTACAAGTAAGGGGAAGTCCAGAGGGCACCCCTTTACAAGTAGGGTGACTTTCATGTTTTTCCATCACTGTGTAAACTTTTTCAGTAATGTTTTTGCCTGTATCATCTCTTTAAGTTTGGTTCTGTAGAATGATACGCGTGTTTTCAGGATGCTAAATTGCAGCTATTTTAAGGCTGTGCGAAACTGACATAACTCTGATTTTGGTAATAATGTACCGGAGACTTGAGGCTTTGGATGCAACTATAAGTATCCATTTCTTTACCATAACTATTTGAATAAAAACAAATGGCAAAATATTTGACAGTGTATTTGCAAGTGAGGCATATTTGAATTGAGGCAAGCAGATTCAGATGCAAATGCCTCCCGAACAGAACGTCGTGAAATATTATTAGAATACAGAACATGGAACACTTAAAGGTAAATAATCTCTCTACAAATAAGAGGACAGTTATAAGCCCATATTGAAGATGTCTTTTGAGTTATAAACTCTCAAGACAACCCCTTCCCCAAGCTGTATAATAACAAATAATGATATACTCACCGCTCCCGCTGTGTCCCGCAGCGATCGATCACTTGGCTGCAGTCCCTGTGATGTCCCATAAACTTGTCAGGGCTGCAGCTCTAAACCGAGAGTGGAGCAGAGGGCCGAGTAGCGTCAGGGGACACAGCAGGAGTGGGGAGAGGTGAGTATAGCGCTATTCGTTATTGTACTGTATGAGGGAGATTTTATAATTCAGATGACCCCTTCAAGTAAAATATTGATTCATACATTTCTAAAACTTGGTGTGAGTGACTGGTGTGCGGTGAGACTGCAAAAAGTGTTATTCCCATGCAGAACCAGCTAATATCACATTTGGAGGTCCTTAGGGTTACCATTTGCAGCTTTGATTAGTGTCCATATAGATCTCTATTGGAGTGGGGTTGGAAATATATAATTTCTCTTTTAACATATTTTTATTAAATTTTGAAAAACATAATACAGTACTGTGCAAACGTGTTTAGCAGTTATGGAAAAAAATGCTAAAAACGCAAAGTGAATGAAGAAAAGAGAAATCTAAATCAAATCAATATTTGGTCTGATCACCCTTTGCCTTTAAAATTGTACAAGTTTACCTAGAAAAATTGATGCTAAGTCAGAGAATTTGTAGGATTATAGTCGGGTGTATGATTAACCAATTATGCCCCACAGGTCAAAATGATCATGATTATCATATGTAGGTTGAAACATAGTCATTATCTGACACATAAACAGCTATGTAGGAGACTTAAACCTGTGTGAGGGACAGACAAAGTCTACTACAATGGTGAGGTTTTGGAAGACAGTTTCATGTCACATGTCCTGCACCAGGGCAAGATTGAGCACAGCAAAAAGACACAAGATAGTTATACTGCAAGGTCTCTCCCAGGGAAAGATTTAAAGGCAGAGAGGTAAGAAGGAGAATTGAGGACCATGAACATACCTGCCTGAAACTTTTGCACAGTCCTTACATGTTCAAGTCACAGAGATATCATACATATTACTGAAATGTAGTACATCATATGCATAGTATTGAGAAATATCCATAAACTAAACTAAAGCTATATATAAATAACCCCCCTTAATAAATGTTTCTATAGGGTGACCTATAGTTTCTATGGGTACCATTTTGGGCTACTATGACTTATTGATTGCTTTTTGTTACATTATTTCTTGGAGATGAGGTGAACAAAAAAGTGCAATTCTAGCATTGTGCAATTGTTTTCTGACAGCATCCGCCATGCAGATAAAATAAAATCCATTATTTTAATAGATCAGACATGGCGATACCGAATATGTTTTTTTCGTTTTGATGTTTTTACATTAGAATGGGAAAGGAATTCTATTTAAGAGATTTTTATATTTTTTATTTTTTGTAATAATTAAATCTTTAGCTTCTTAAAATTTTTTCTAGCCCCCATAAGAGACCTGAACTTGTAGGGAAAGGTGGTGAGGGGCTGGATGTTTACTCCACTATTTCAATATATTGTACTTTTTCTAGTAGCAGTAGAGAAATCCATGTCAGACCTATGAATCTTCACAAGGCCCCAGGCTTACTGTGTGGGCTATTCAGGGAACAGATGGAGCCCCCTCCTGCTGTCAAGCCACAGCACTGATTGTGGAATCTAAATGGTTAACAGCCGGGATTGGGATTATATCTGATCATGGATGATGTGACCAGGTGTCTGAAGTCTTCAGCAGCTGGCATCCAACATGTATGGAGAAGACTCACAGCCCTCCCAAGCCCTCTCAGGGCTCAAGTCCACGGCTAAAATAGAATAAGGAAAACGCATGGGTATCCCGCACGTGCAATTCGCACCCATAGGGAATGATTGGGCATCCGCAGGTAATTAAATACCCCCGGATGTCATTTTCCCTCAGCGTGCGGACCGCACAAGCAGGAAAGCAACCACATCATGCTCAATTTTTGTGCGGTTTTCCTGCGCGAACCGCTCCTGTGGCTTCTATTGAAGCCAATGGAAGCCGTCCAGATCCGCAGTACGGATACAGCTGTCACTGTGTCCGTACCACGGGACCACAGAAAAGCAGGAGTTTAAAAAAGAAAAAAGTGTGCACAGCACATGTGCCTGGCATGCTGCCGGCGTGCCGAGCACATCCGCCGGGCAGAAGAAACAAGATCCGGCCGCGACAGAGGGAAGGCTCGCAGTGTCTGGTCAGGTAAGTATAATCTATTTTCTTGGCCTCATGTCTGCAGGCCAGGAGGGACCGAATTTCCCCGTGGGCATGAGGCCTCAATACAAACTCCATGCAAAGCCACTGTACATCTACAACGGACAGTGCCAAGGGGTTAAAATGCTGACTATTGCTCTTTAACATTCTATTGGAGTATTCCTTTAAATTTAGAATCGGCAATAAGGCTACCGGGATGTGAGGTCTCTCATGTGTCCAAATTAATTAATATGATCATCTGAGAAAGATACTGTAATTGTATTGACCCGCAGAATGAAAGTATAAGGTAATTTATGGGCACAGCGAATGCTATAAAAAAACAAAAAATTTTTTTTAAGAATTGCTGTTTTTGGCTACTTCTACCTCCCAAAAAGTAGAATAAAGTTAGATAGAACTTGTGCTCAGACCTTTTTCATTCATAATGTAGCTATCCCCCATATATATAAGTCGGCTTCTGTTACCTTGGTTAGTTATTCCTTTCTACCTGAAACTCCTGGACTCTTTCTTCTCAGATGGTCATGTGATTTCAACTCTTATCAGCTCAGATTTACTTGGATTTATGTATTCAATTTCTAGTCTGTGTGATGCTATTACATGGATATACTATAGAAACTGTCTAGAGGGGAACATAAACACTCCTGTTACAGTTACTGCTGATGATTAGAGTCTCCTGCCACACAGCTATAATAGAGGATGTTAGAGCAATGAATAGGTATCCATTTTATGTCTTTAATTCTCCATTTTGTATGCTTTTAGGCTGCGATGTCATATTTCTATTCTTTCTTTAACAAGAGCTTTTGCAAATATATGTTCAGAAAAGTTTGGATTGTTTTTGAGTACATTCCGTACTAAAAGATAAGAAGATCAGACAGTCGATGTCAGTATAAACCCGTTTCCAAGAATTTTACAATTTTCTTCGTGTTTTGAGAAGCTCATTGCTCAGATCATAATAATTTTCTGTTCTGCTTTTACCCTATATAATGGTATGTACGGAGAATAAACCGAAGAACTTACTTGATTGCACTAGGAAACCAAGTGTGGTCATTTGTTCGCCGAGTACTCCATTCTTTGTTATTTTATAAGATTTGAAAACACCCAAAATATACCTAAAGCGTTAATTACTCTATCAAAGAGATCACAGCTCATCCCCTTAACTGTATATTTATGGCCTGTAGCAGGGGCGTAACTAAAGGCTCAGGGGCCCGGATGCAAAAATTCAGCTGGGGCCCCTCCTCTCCCTCCATCTGTACCTTTACCCATGCCTAAACCGTGCTGCATACTGGTGCAAAACAAATTTACATGCATATTCTAGCCCCTTGATGTAAGCTTTCTAAACATGACTAATTTTCTGAAGTACGTGAAAAACTGTTTGTAGCCCCTTAGGCCGCTTTCACACGTCTGTGAAAATTGCATGAGATTTTTGCGTTGGGAGATGCACAAATCTCATGCGAGTATGAACCCCATTCTGAATGGGGTCATACACATGAGCGATTTACCGCATTGCGGGAAAATATTGTGGCATGTCCGATCTTTGAGTGTGCCCATGGAACGCCTCACATTGTCCATTGTTTTCAATCGAGCCGACACAGCATCACACTGCGTGCGAGGTGCAGGCAAGTGAAAACAATGGTAAGCACTCTGCGATCCTTCGTCGTGACTGAAAGCATCGCTACTTCCCCGATGTGATGAGAGCTGGTTTTAACACAATAATACCTTGCATCCGAGGACAAAACATGTATAACATTTATGGAGGGGACCAGGATGGTGTTCTGGGCCACTATACTTCCGCACACATCCGCAGTACAGAAAAAAGAAGATCCGGTCGGGTAAGCAGGGTCGGATTCTGCTGTGGGCTCCCGCATACGGAATCCGATCCACCCATGTACATAAACCCTTAGGCTTATGCAGTATATATAAACACACCTGAAAAAGCTAAGATATATAGACTGAAATCTTTTTTTTTTACGATATTTTTATTGATTTTTACAGTATTACAGTATTATTATTAATATCATAACATAAAATCAAAGCAATATATTCATGTGCACGAATAAGCTAGGGAAGACTTGAAACAAATCAAACATTTTTTAAACAAAAAATACTGAAATCTCATAGCTCTGCGATCAGGCAAAAGTTTGGCATAATGCGGAATGATGCCTATTCTCACATTATGTAGATACATTCAAGCATATAATGCCTATATATTTAGATATCATCAGCCTTGGTGTCTATAGATCGCTTCTTGTTAATTTAAGTGTCTGGCTCTGTCTATAATCCTTCTGCAAGCATAACTTACTGCTGTCCTTCCTTCCATCTTAGGCCTCTAACACCTAGCCAAAAAATTTCAACTAATCCAGGGTCCATGTTCAGATTTAGAGAATAAACATGACAGACAGGTCTCATAAATGATGCAGCATAAACGATAGACGATGATGTGCGTGTATGTGCGGGGACGAGTGTTGGGCATCATTTGCCCAACATTCGTCCCATGTAAATGGGCCTTTATTGTAAATATCAAATCTGTCAAACTCCGACCTCAGTTTAGTTATCTCACTAAGGCCGCTCTCACACGATGTGTACTTAAAGAGACCATATCAAGAAATTGGTTTGTATTAATAAAAAGCAGATAAAGAAACATCTTCCATTTTTCTAGTCGGTATTTATTCTCCTATTGTAGAATTTTTCATTGTGCTGTCTATACATGACTATGGGGGCGGCCATCTATCCTGAGTTGCATTTAACAGCCCTAAGAGCATTTAGAACAGATGCTTTACAGCAGCCTCATAGGCCATTCACGCTATGGACAGGAGGGGACCCATTGACTTATATAGGAGACTGTTCTAGACATGCTCTGTGATCTGTACAGAGGCCATTTTGAAGTAAGGCGAGAACACAGTCACAGCTTATACCTCTTGTGAATGGTGGATACCATGTTATATACATATACGTATCAACTATCAGTGTATGTGATATAAGGCCACTCTCACATACCCCACTTTTTTCTGCGATTAGCAAGGTGTCCTGAGCGCTGTGGTAACCGTAGTACAACGCTCACATTGTTTTTAATAGGGCTTCGCAGACCTATGCTCGAACGCTGTGTTTCTAACGCCACTATTTTTGATCACTGTCTGTAATATTTTTGTGTATTTTCGCTTTTTTTAATGCACTCCATCACGTTGCGTTGAAAATGTTTAAAAACGTTGCTTGAAAAATTGCGGTTAAAAAAGGCCGCGATTTCGAGTGCTGTTTTCTGAAAACATGTGTGAGAGTAGCCTTAGTAAGATGACTGCTGTACAGCTTTCTCTAGAGACCAGGAAGCAACAGACTATTATTAGGTTTTGTGGTCTGTGTGAAAAATGCAGGATTTTGGGATTTTAAAAATACAGATTGCTACTGAAAGTGAAAAACAAAATCACTAAAGAATCTTAAAGGTGCATGCACACGGGCGAATTTGAATTGCGGAATCTAGAGTGGGCGATCGCCTCCGGGTTTCTGCAGCAAATACCGACTATAGTATGCTATGCAAAAGTTATTCTTCATGCATATGAGCGGAAACCAAAATTGCAGCATGCTCCAATTTCCTGCGGAATCCGCATGGACAGCTTTTATTGAAGTTAATGGAAGCCATCAGAATCCGCGACCGTCAATTGCGGACGGGCCGTGGATTCTGTGGGAAAAGCGGGAGCTTATAAAAAAAACCACTGTACTGCAAATGTCAGATGGTGAGCCGTGTGGACCATCTGCAGTACAGAAAAGAAGAAAAAGAAAGCAGGTACGCGCGGACCCGCTGCTGCCAGGGCCAGATTCCACTGCAGGATTCCGCATGCAGAATCTGACCTGCCTGTTTGCAAGCGGCCTAACACAAAAATGCGATTTATATATTTTCTAATGATATATTCTCGTTAAGCAGTGCGGATTATCTGATGAAGGTCTTGAATTGACCAAAATGTCAAATGAATCTTGACTGTGGATTGCGTATATGAAATAAAAATCGAAACAATATTTCTGCAACACTAATGAGTGCCAGATTTATTTCTTTGTAATTGCTTGTTACCTATGATTTAATTTGCCCATAGATAATGATAGACGGGGGATGGCAGCTAGAGGTTTTTTTTAGAATGATGAGATTTTTAAAGTCAAAATTGACTGAATTAGAGAGAATTAGAACATAGGAAAGCCTTATTGTTGGAAAGACAAGAGTATGATGGGATTTCACTACGCTGCAAACGTTTGTGGGCAGAGAAATGTTTGAAAAAAACACCCACAGCAGTATACTCTCACAGTTTATTCTAATTGCTGTTTTAATCTGATGAAATTAATTATTAAATATGAGGAAGTTAAACCTAATGACACACAAATGGAAATTGAATACATTAAGAAAAGAAAAAGTAACCACTTAAAGTTATCATGCCTCACTGGCCAAGATTCAGTTGTCGACGAAGAGGACTAAGGATCCCATTATCACTATTAAGAGAAGGAAGTTTCATAGAGATGTTTCTGACTATATGCATTAACAGGTTTATGAACGAAGCTTGTGGGAACAGCTATCAAACATTCCCAAATCCATTCTAAAGAAACAGCGAAGAATATCACACAAAACTTCTGAAAAATCATGTGACTCTGTCTCCAGCTCCATCACTGGTACCACCAGCATTTTTGGGTCCCCTATTCCTTAGTCCCAAAAGTAATGTCCCACCCAGCTTGACTGAAGAAGGCATTCTCCACGAAATGCGTATCTTATGCTGTTTTTTAAATATACTTAATAAAAGAGAAGTTGAATAATACATCCTATCATCCCACTATCTTTTTGAGAGAGTTGCGCCTACCCACCACTCTTGTCTTTCTATAGCTCTTCACACATCTGCCGTGCCCACCTTGGTGGGTTCTCCTGGTTGGCAGCACCTCCACAGTTCATTCACTCTTCATAGACCTTTCTATGGCTTTTTTTGTCTCTGGACATCCATCTGGGACCAAAGCCTCCAATGTTTCACTCCTCTCCCTTTCTATTTCCCTGTAACTGGTGCTCCTATGGATGCCCTAGCTACAGTGAAAAGTATGTAATAGAAAAAAACCATGTGAATGTCCCCCAGAGGTCTGATATGTTGTCATGGATGGTAAAAAAATAGTTACAAAAATACGTAAGAAAAAAATACAGAATAAAATAAAAAAATATAAAGAAAAAAGAAAATGACCCAAAGCCGATGCCAACCGAAACCGTTGCCATATGCTCCCTGTAGTCCAAAACCATACATATCATATATTAAAACATCCGAAACAAAATGAGGAACCCATTCCCATAATTTATTTTAGCTTAAATCTACTAATTAAAAAAAAACAACAACTATAAATGTTAAAAAAAAATCTAAAAAATGGAAAAAAATTAGTGAGAAAAAGATATTAAAAAAACAGCCCTATATGTCATGGGGAAAAAAAGCATCAAAAATAGTTTTGGTGGCTGAAGGAAAAGAAAAAATGGCAGTAAAACCACTACATGGGTAAAATTCCTAGAAAGTGTCTGGTCCTTAAGGTACAAAACAGCTTGGTCCTTAAGGGGTTAAGCGCATTCACCTACTAACAGTATAAAAAGCCCAAACAGATGAGGTATTCAAAACATGTCAAAGGATGAAGGTAGAAAGCACAGACGAAATGGGAGGCTCAGTAATGACCAGATTGAGGAAGTACAATAATGTCATAAACGTATCCAATTACAATTAACGGAAGATGAAATAGACATTTATGCTTTAATTCTAATGATGATGATTTTTACTTTTTTCACCATTATGGGTGTAAAAGAGTTTATGAGGATGTTAACAGTCAAAGGACCTTTTTGTAAAGCATGAGTATAAGAAAGTAGTTCCAAACACGAATATGGGAATTTCAAATCCATCTAAAATTCTTAATTTTCAGGGGCAACTGACTTTAATGAATTTATTAGATCTTGAGAAAGAATCTGATCCGGATCAGGCTCCAGTAGTATATATACATTATGAAACCCGTAATCCATATTTTTACACAGCAGAGTCAAGAGCATATCACTGCAAAAAGATATCCCCCTAAAAGATATAAACCCTTAATTAAGGATAGATAAACATATAATAATGAAGTGTAGAGATAATGTGTGTACTCTCAGGGTTTAGGGTTAGACAGCAGGTATTCATACAGTACTCATGATTTGCAGATTCAAACTCTGATATTCATAATACCTCGTGTATGGTTAGGGAATTGACACTAGCTTCATGCGATGCTCTGATAACACGCTTTTCCTGTAGGAGGCCCAATAATCACCCTAACTAGCTGTGGGACGATCGCCCTGACAAGAGCGCCCTCACTCCATGGAGGTTGATCCTGCTATAACCATACAAAACCTTAAGGCCTCATGCCCATGGGCGGGTCGGATTCCGCATTGACTTCAATGGAAGCTGTCTGCACTAAAATGAAGCATGCTGAGATTTGTTTTCCACATTCGGAATCCAGAAAACAAATCTGTATCTGGAAATTGAAGTGCGGATGCCCATGCTTCTCTAGGGGCTTCTTGAACTGCAGATCTTCCTCCTGGGTGCCGCATGTGGATTCCTTAAATCCGATACGCCTGTGGACATTGGGCATAAGACAGAGTACACTGCATCCAATACCAACACATTTCTCCCAAGTAAATAACCACCACAATCATCAGGGGATACTCAAAATGAGAAGAGATGTTAGAACATCAGATAGCTACTGTACCCCATTGATGTGCACATGATGATGATGGATGCACCAGAAAACATATAACATATAACCCCATCCACCACCTAAGCCAATCATAGATGTCATACAGCGAGCATGCAATTATCCAATGTGCTCGTTAATACACATGAAGCCTCACAGCGTGTTTGTGGAACACGCATCAAGTGTCACCATTTTTACCCCAGAGCACAGTACATGTACATGGTAGAGTATGAAAATGTGTGCACCTGCACATAACAGCATAAGCATCAGCATCTTTAGACAACAATGCTAGTTATACACGTCATAGCGCTCAATATGATGCACGAATCAGCATCTGAGCGTTTGTCCAATAATGCATATAGGTAAAAGGTGAAGGCGTATGAGCGCGATGACATCACACTGGCCACGCCCACAAGATGAATTTTCGCATAGCAACAAAACAATGGCTAATGTCCCAGTGTATACTCCTAATTGTTAGAATAGGAAGATAGGAAGTATGTTGGATATCAGGCATGCCTTAACTATGTTTCATCATATAGGTTATGTCCAGTGTCCTACGACTGCCCCTTAATTTGGGGATTTTTGCTAAATTCTTTATCTGTTCTGCTGACTATTTTGTATTCATATTTCTGATCAAGATTATACTCTAGGACATTGACCAGCTATATTTACCACCACTGTATATTTAGGGTAGGGAACCATACCCATCGGTGTTCCCTTGGTCTGTGGAGTCTTTATATTGGATGTGTTGGTTATAGCCATGTTGTGGTAAGGACGGACTTGTTGCTATGTGAAACTTCATCTTGTGGGTGTGGCCAGTGTGATATCATCACGTGGATACGCCTTCACCTTTTACCTATGTGCATTATTGGACACAGTGATTTGGGCGCCATGATGCGTGGAATTGGCACTGTTGTGTATTTTTAGACTCTGATGTTTGTGCTGTTATGCATTGTCGTACAATACTAAGCACACACTTGTAATCTATTGTAAAAATGGCGACACATGGTGTGCTTTTCACAGACACGTTGCAAGGCTTAATGTGTATTAAGATGCGCATTGGATAAGCTATATGACATCTATGATAAGTTATCTAGGTGGTGGGTAGAGTTATGTGTTATACATTTCCTGGTGCTTTAATACAAGTTAGCATCCATCATCATGATGTCCATATCAGTGGGGGACAGTAGCTATCTGATACTCTCACGTCCCTATTTACATGGGAGAAACGTGTTGGTATTAGATACAGTGTACTATGTCTTAGGGTTTTGTAGGGGTAGCCTCCGTGAAGTGGGGGCGCTCTTGTCAGGGCGATCGTCCCGCAGTTAGTAGGGCAATTGTAGAGCTTCCTATAGGGATAGTGTGTTATTATGCACCACATGAACCCCATGTCAATTTTTCTGGGATATTACCCATACATATTATTTATGTACATTATGTGTCTTCATCATTAGTATCTGTAATTACAGGCTTGTATCTTTTACCCTTTTGCAGTGATATGTGCTTTGTTGTTGAACCCCCCTGCTTTATACAACTGTTGCAGTGATATCCGTAGAGTGAAAAGCTAATATTATAGAGACATTTCAAGATGTAGTATTGAGGTAGATTTAAAATTACTGTTTGACAATACGGTTTAAAATAAACATTAGGCCTTCTTCACACGGGCGGGTCGGACCCCATACGCAGGATTCCAGCAGTGAAGTTCGATCCGGTGTCCGGCCAGTGACCTCTGCGTACCAGTCCAGCGTCTTCTGTGAGCACTGCAGATGCGCCCACCAGCACTCCGTCACGCATGCACAGTAGCCGCCGGTGCTAGGGGGTGACGTGTATCCTGTGATACTTCCGCAATGCTCACTGTAGAAGTGCCACTGGACGGACGGCTTCCATTGACTTAAATGGAGGCTGTCAGAGCTTAACCGGCAAAAAATCGGAGCATGCTGCAATTAATTCTCCGCAAGCGGAAAATCGTAATCAATTTCAACTCGTGGAGATGAAATGGCGTTTTGCCATTGAATGCTATGGGGCTGTATTTGCTGTGGAGTCCGGAGGCGGACGCCCACCGCAGACTCCGCAATGCAAATACGTCAATTTGCAGGAGGCCTTAATCTAATTTGACATCAAGACAATGGCAAGAATTGAGGGTAAATGAGGATGTTGTGATCAGAAGTCTGACAAGGGGGGATGGGTGGTGCTTATGAACAAGTCAGGGTATTGCTCACAAATGTTTGCAATGTTGAATGATAAGGAGACATATTCACAATTACTGGGAGATCTATGAGTTCTGGAATTGACCACTAGATGGTGCTACTGCAACTCTGCAAAACGTTACATGTTTATAAGATGCACATTTAAAAAAAACTTAGGGCTCGAGGCTTTTCTCTAGAATTTTTTGTTGCCGTGTTGAAAAGGAATTTCAAATGTCCCACAGCCATGTAAGCCAAGCACAGACGCTTTACATACAGAATCAATATACATAAAATGCTTAGTAGATTGCTAATACATAACATTACTTATATTGTACTGGGTTGCTGTATTGTAATCCACAACTGTGCAAAAGTCTGAGCTGAAATCTTCTAGCCAGGGTCATAACTAGAAAAACATGGGCCCCTTAGCAAAATTTTGAATGGGGTCCCCCTCCCCCTTCGAGCATGAACATTTACCAGCCCCATATAAAAAATATGTAAAAGTTCAGGTAAGGAACAACGTTTCCTGCCAAGTCATGCTTAAAGGGACGGTATCACCAAATTCTTTTTATTAATTAAAACCAGATAGTGAAACATTTTCCGTTTTTCTAATCTGTTTTTATTTTGTGATTATAGAATTTTTTATGCTGCTGCCTGTACATGGCTATGGGGGCAGCCATCTTTCATGAGCTGCATTTAACAGCATTTAGAGAGATGCTTTACAGCAGCGTCATGGGACATGAGGGGACCCATGGACTTGTATGGGGGACTGTTCTAGACATGCTCTGTGACCTCTGTGACCTCTGCTGTGGTCATTGTGCAGGGAGGGGGAGTAGATAGTCACAGCTTGTACCTCTTGTGAATAGTGGACTATCTGTTTATAGGTGTTACCTTTCAGTATACAATATACAAGGTTCAAATTTTGTCACCATTTATATTATCTCTATACTGTCACTGAATAAAAACTATTCCGAGACTATCATTACCAATAATATAAAGGCCAAATAATACCGCTATATTATGATTGTATATAACTAGAGATGAGCGAACGTACTCGGATAAGCACTACTCGTCCGAGTAATGTGCTTTATCCGAGTATCTCTCCGCTCGTCCTGAAAGATTCGGGGCGCTCCGCTGCTGACAGGTGAGTCGCAGCGGGGAGCGGGGCAGAGCGGGCGGGAGAGAAGGAGAGAAAGATCTCCCCTCCGTTCCTCCCCGCTCTCCCCTGCAGCTCCCCGCTCCGCAGCGCGTCCCGAATCTTTCAGGACGAGCGGGGAGGTACTCGGATAAAGCACATTACTCGGACGAGTAGTGCTTATCCGAGTACGTTCGCTCATCTCTATATATAACACCACATAGTGATGGAATATTACCATCATAGTGTTGCTAAGAAAAACACTATACAAAGACCAATATTACCTCCATTTAGTGGTAGATACCAGCTCTGCAGACTGTGTAAGGGTTCATTCACATCAAACCCTCCATTGCTGATTTCTGCTACTGTAGAAAGCAGGACTAAATAGCGTGGCAAGCACTATTTCATCCTGTAACTTCTGGCAAAATGCCAGACTGCTGGCTATAAATCAAACAGACCCCATTATAGTTAATGGGGTTCCATTCAGCGCCGTTCAGTTCCATAATAATATAGAACTATTTAGCCTGGGAATGCCGTTTTCCTACTCCTTAAATAGAGTAAGAAAAAAGACGCAGCTGTGAACAAGCTGTCAGTGACTATAGTACCGTTATGTCCAGTGATCTTGGTGATGTCATGTGAATCCAAGTTGAATCATTCACTTTCCCTTTTCATCTCCTTTCAACTGCTATGACGATTTCTCTCAGCTCCAACGTGTGTCTACAGAATTTGAGTATGATTGTTCTCAATAACAGAAACCAGGTAATCTTGTAGATATGATACCTTTAAATGGCTAACAAAAATACATGATGTTACAACGAGCTTTCGGATGGTTCTGTTATCCACCCTTCATCAGGCTGAAATGAAGCTGGTTTGGATGGCACACAATTATAACACAGAAATGCAGAGGGGAGCAGGGACACCCCTCTTGATCTAAATAAATGTTCACACACAGAAATTTGAGACTTAAAAAAAACACAAGACAGTCTGAGCAGAGAGACAAATACTAAATCAGTCCACTGAGCTGAGGAATGGGACAGTTTTATGATGTCTCTTATCTTTACCTGAACTGCACATAGAAAGATGGTAATACTAGCTCTGCAGCACCACCTAATGGATGGCAACATTCTTACAATCAATTTCTGAATTTTTATGGGAAAAAAAAAACAGACAATGGCTGGGAAGAGGACACCCATCTTGACCTCCTTCAGACCTTTCATATTTTCCACTTATGCAAGAATCTCGGGCTGAGGTTCATTCAATTCTTGAGGGTATCAAACATGGCCATAAATTTATACTCCTAACTCTTCTGTGATGCTGTGGCTTGAAGTTGCCAAACCTTTCTTTCATATTACAGATATATTTAACTGTTTGCTGTTACAGCATCTTCCCTAAGTTTTTTATACTTCCACACAATCTCCCCATTAATAGAACCCCAAGTAGTAATTGGTTGAGACACAATAATAATGCCCCCTTTTTATGCCATCATTTAATAATAATACCCCTGTTTGAGCTATTAAATAAAAAAAGACTTTGCTCACCTACCTTTCTCGCTTCCTTTGTCTTTTCAGTCCCTCTCCTTCCTTTGGAACCCACCAATGTCTATTTATCATGACTGCTGTATCCAGTTATGTATCAGCCCAATGACGAGGCCAGGGATTAATCACAGTAGACAGCATACTGAGTGGTGACCGGCAGGGTCCAGAGGGAAGGAGAGAAACCTGGATGGCAAGGGAAGTGAAAAAGGTAAGTATGTTGTGTTTTTATTTTTTGCATTCCTGGGAGGTTAGTAACTGCAATCTCAGAGGTGGCTGGCCCCCATGAGACTCGGGCCCCGTAGCAACTGCTGCTATTGTGGAAGTTATGCCTTGATTCCAGCATTCTTGTCTGTATAGAGCATGGTCTAATGATTTCTGCTGATTTGCATTTTGACAATTGTGGTCCTCTTACCAGTCACTGCAGTATGTATGTTTATATAAATACTATTTAAAACACTAAACCATCAATCATGCTGATAAGAATGAGAAAAGTCCTCCCTTTTAAAGGGGTTGTCTCATGTACACAATCCCAGTCAATATACCCTAGACCAGTGATGGCGAACCTTTTAGAGACCGAGAGCCCAAACTGCAACCCAAAACCCACAAAGTGCCAACATGTCAGGGGGCGGGGCTTATCACGACGTATGATTTTACTCCCGTCGTTCTAAAAAGGACACAGCTGTTTCAAAATAGACAGCATGTAGATTTTGACTGCTGCTTGGATGTAGAAATGCAGCGGAATGTCCTCAGCAGAAATTTCTGTGGCAAATTCTGCAGCATTTCCACATCCAAAAAAGCTGTCAAAATCTGCATGCGGTGTATTTTAAAACAGCCCTGCCCATTTCCGCCACATGTAAATATACTCCAGCGGTAATAGTGACCCCCACAGCGGCTCCAGCGGTAATAGGAACACCTCTCAGAGGCCCCAGCAGTAATAGGAACACCCCACACTGGCTCCAGTGGCAATAGTTTCCTCCAGAATGGCCCCAGTAGTAATAGTGACATCCCACAGCGGCCCCAATAGTAATAGTGACATCCCACAGCGGCCCCAATAGTAATACTGATATCCCACAGCGGCCCTAGTAGTTATAGTGACATCTCACAGCAGCCCCAGTAGTAATAGTGACATCCCACAGTGGTCCCCATAGTGATAGTGACATCCCACAGCACCCCCAGTAGTAATAGTGACATCCAACAGCACCCTTAGTAGTAATAGTGACATCCCACAGCGGCCCCCAGTAGTAATAGTGCCCCCTGTAGTAATAGTGCCCTCCCACCGAGGCCCCCGGTAGTAATTGTGCCCCCCACAGTGGCCCCAGTCATAATAGTGACCCCCCACAGTGGCCCCAGTAGTAATAGTGACCACCACAGTGGCCCTAGAATTAACAGTGACCCCCACAGCGGCCCCAGTAGTAATAGTGACATTCCACAGCAGCCCACAGGAGTAGTAGTCCCCCCCCCCCCGAGACACATATACTTTCCCCCTCCTCTGCTCGCTGTTGCTATGGCCGCTGATCCCAAGTGCATACTGTGACGTCAGTGTGCTGTCAGACGCCTCCTCCCCTCTGCTCTTGTGGAACCAAGTAGAAGATGTCAGGTAAGGGGGAGGAGGATCCCAGCTGCACACCAACGTCACAGCATGCGCCAAGATCAGTGCTGCTAGCAGCACAGCTCAGTGAATACCAGCAGGAGAGACATGGTTCCTGCCGGTATTTACCAACGTGGTGATTGGCCAATAGCGGCGCGTGCCAGGAGGGGCTCTGCATTACGCCTCTTGCATGTGTGCCATAGGTTCGTCACCACTGCCCTAGACATTATAGAGGCGTCTTCCCATTTAGGAAAGCCATTAAGTAAGAGTAGAACCCACTTTGATGGACATGGCCCGGCCATGTATTATATGATCACCAAAATCCAATATAATAATCCGTTTTTGCAGGCAAAATGTGTGGTTGGATTTCACTTCCAGATGAACCATCGGATGAACACTGGCAGTTCCAGGAGCCAGACCCTCCGTAATCATTCTACCACTGAGGGTCTTGTTTTTTTTTAAAGAAGCGATTGTCTTGGTTAGACAACTCCTTTCACTGTATAAAAGGGTATACTGGAGGTGTGGAAAATTAAAAAATATATTGTGCAATGCCATGTGCTTTCTTTTATTAGCTGATGAATCGATATTGTAAAAGATATAGAGCCGACAGGTCCGCACCCCATTACTTCTACCACTAGATGGCAGTAAACAACAATCTACAAGTGTATTAAAAAGAATTCCTCCCTTCCTTTGTATTCGTAGAATTGCTGAAAACTCGTCAATTCCATTATATCCTAAGTGTTTTATGAAGTAAAAATGTACCGGATTTTACACATGAAGCTATACATAGATTAACTGCGCACAGACGTTACGGATTTAGGATTGCAAATTCTTTGGGGCAGGGTCTTCTGTCCTCATCTATCATGTACTGCATGTATAATGCTTGAGAGGTTATTTGCAGCCCCTCACTACTTGTTATTGCTGTAAATTATAAGTAGACCCCATAAATGAAAGATGATGATGATGATAGCTCTTTAGATAACATAGACATGGCTCTGACAAAGGTATTAATAAGTAGCTCCAAGGTGTAAACTCCATAAATAAATGATAAAGCTACGTGTTCACCAGCATATTTTCAGGCCGTGTGCTTTCTGTGTAATTCCATGGACAGCACATAGCCCCATTATAGCCTAGGAAGCTATACACATAGACATTTTTTTCACATGGACCTATGGTCTGCATGAAAAAACTCATGACATGTCCTATTCCTGTATGTTTCATGGGTGAGAAATAGGACATAGCAATGAATGTGTGAATGTGCTGTGTCCGTGTATATATTGCACAGCACGCGGACTGGTGTCTTTGTGCTATTCAATGCAAGCTGCGCATGTATCTCTAGTGCCACTAACCTTAGTGTGCAGGTAATAAAGTAATAGTAATACCCACCATTATCAGGCATGGCTCCAGGTTTATGGAGGTCATTAGATTACATAATCCCAGTGCACCCCTTTGCAGTGTGTCAGGACACATGCAGCAGTAAATCTGCAACAGCGCATACAGTGACCATATAACAGTAGATACCAGTTCTATATGTAGTGGCAAGAAGTCTATGTTGCTGGCCTCTCAATAAGGGTGCATTCACACGAGCGCATAAACGGCGCGTTTTTGCGCCCAATCGTATAAACGTGACCATCTGAGGCATTGGTTTCCAATGTATTCGTTCGCACGGGCGATTTTACGGCGCGTAAAAACGGCAACCCGAAAAAAAAACGGTACATATGCGACCGAAATACGCGCCAACGCATATTCGATGGCCGAAAAGATAGTTTGCAAAGTAGGAACAAACGATAATACGCTTTCTAGCTCTGGTCATGATCGCCAAAAAACGTTCTTTCCGGTGGTTAAACGCTGCGCACGTGCGAAAGTAAATACGCCTACGCTCGTGTGACCGCGCCCTAAGTGTCATACATGTCATGTCTTGTAGATGCGCTGTGCAAAGTTGTCTAGTCATTTTGCTATGTGTATTGCACAGCTGCAGCAAATGAGAGGTTAATGTTTGCATGAGACTGGGAGATGCCTGCAAATGTATCAATTTCTGTCCTGTCCTGTGTTATGTGAGAGATGATAAGTATGAGTGACTGAGAGAGCGGGAAGAGAGTTCTTCTTCTGGGTTCTTGAAAGAGAGTGCCGGCCACATGGGGGTACCTTCAACCCTAATGTGGTGAAGAATGGAAGAAGAAAAGAGGTTTCCTGAGTACCCCAATGTCGGGAGCCAACTGTGAGTGAGGACAAGTAAGAAAGAGATTGAGAGTGAGCGAGAGAAGACGGCCAAGACCACCGTGCAGAGGTACTGTTCTGTGAGAGTGCCTGTAGAGTGACCCTACCCCTATCCTTCTCTGGAGAGTTTCCCTCCCAGGAGCGGTTCCTAGCAGATAACTGTGACTGCAGGACCGGTGTCATCCTGTGTTTTTTCCCTGACCTCTAATCTTCTGTTTACCTACACCAGTGTATTCTTAAGTGTATCCTGATCAAGTTTCCAAATAAAGTTTGCCAGGCTCTGACCGTTCCCAGGGACTTGAGGTACGTTACACAGTCTGCAGCTCCTTTATTTACTGCCAAGGGTCATTCTGGTGGGTAACGAAACGGTGGCATCACCCGTGACAACCTTATCTCCTGTTCTTATGTTTATTGGCCATCCCTCTCCTAGAGGTGTCCGGAAGAGGCCCAGCGCTGCTCTGGCCGAGGCTACGTGTGTCCCTCCGCAAGGGGGCCTGGTAAGTGCCACCATGACAAGTGACCACTCTACCCTCCCAGCTTCTCAATGTATGCCCTGTGTCCAGAGTCACCGTATAGGACGCTGCATATACAGGTACTTTGCATACCATATAAGTGATTGCACTACCGTTATATCCAGTGATCACAGGTGACGTCCTCTCTGACTGGTGTCTTTTAGTTTCCCTTTTCTTCTGTATCTGGCCCAGACTGCTATGACGACCTTTCCTGGCCATGGGTTGTCTCTGCAGAATTTAACACACAGACATCTTTGGCTCCTTGCTTTTCCATCATAATCCCTACATTATCTACGGATTTACACAATGCTAAAAAAAACATAGTACCCAAGATAGTAATAATCCCAACTATGGTACCCCACATAGTAGTACTGTCTCCATTTTTGTGCCCCCTATAGGCCCCACACAGTAAGTGCTGCTTATAGTGACTCTCACACAGTAAAAGTGCCCCCACTTAGCAATAATACCCTTGTATGCCTCTACTCAGTAATACTGCTCTTTTTGCCGGTCAGCTGGTGTGGTCGGCCCCCTCTAACTTAGTTGGCCCCGGCGTCTGCCCAGGTCTGCTGGGTGCTGATGCTGTCCTTGACATTAACCAAAGGAAGACTCTTCACTACTTATACAGAAACCAGTGACCAAGCCATAGAAGTGCAGAAGTTAAAAGGTAATCTCAACTGGGTTCTCATAAGAGTTTTAGTCATGGAAGCCATCAAATCACCAAATATATTAATATATCCTTCCTTTCTCACTTGAATAGTGGCAGCTAGTGTATATGTGGTGGCACCTATGTATTTAGTGACTTGGACAATAACCATAACAGTAGAATAAAGAAGTGTAGATATAATTTCAATAAAATAGGTTTTATAAATGTACTTCTAAACAGTAAATCCTAATAGGGTAACAAACAGTTATGAGCAGGACATAAGATCACCAGAGGGCAGATGTGTAATAACAAAGAACTTCCATAAGTGTCATAAAAATATGGGAAGTTAAACGCAATGTTTGCAGAAGTCACTCATTTCTTTTCTGTCCGCCTGTATTCTCCCTTGGAATATTCCAACAGTAATCACCGGCTTTGCAGGCATCCACATTCCTTCATACCGCTTTTCAATTGCATGTATGTCCTGGTGAAATTTTTCATCATGCTCATCTGATAAGTCACTGCATCTCTCCAGTAAGTACTGTCAGACCTTTTTGATAAATGAGGTCCATGATTTTAATAGTTAATGTGCCTTTATTCAGGAGCCCTAAGACAGGGAGCTTTAAATGCTTGATTACTTTGCTCATCTTGCCATCCACATGATCAGAGCACTAGCTGCACAGTGCATGTTGGGACATGTAATACAACATAATTGTTGAACGTGGATGCATACAATGTAACTCCTAGAAGATATAAACCGTCATGAAGCTTCTCAGAAATGGACGAATGCACTGCACTCCATCAGATACGTGAAATCAAATCCACCACTAATCTAACCTTGTCCATAGTACAAGGCTACATCTGCATCAGTGGTCCCCAACCAGTGGCTCGAGAGCCACATGTGGCTCGTGACCCTTTGCTGTATGGCACACAATGAGGTATGAGCTTATGTACTGACAATTGATATTATTGCAAGCATAACCTAACCTATCATATTCTAAATCACAAAAATGCGACATTTCAGCTTAAAATGTTGGACTTTCACATTCTTAGCTGAAATTACACATTTTTGTGGTGTACTTTACCTATTAATAAAGCCTACCTTATATGAGTGCTGACATCCATATCTTCATGTCAAATATGCTGCATATCGAATGGATGTGAACTTGTTTATCTAGGACGGTTCGTAGACCCATTACTCATAAAGTACTCATTAGTGCTGCTTACAATTGCTTATTTTGTTCACTATTGAGGATGAGCAAGTATACTCGCTAAGGCACTACTCGTCCGAGTAATGTGCCTTAGACGAGTATCTCCCTACTCGTCCATAAAGATTCGGGGACCGCCGCGGCTGACAGGTGAGTTGCGGCGGGGAGCAGGGGAGAGCGGGCGGGAGAGAGGGAGAGAGAGATCTCCCCTCCGTTCCTCCCCGCTCTCCCCCGCAGCCCTCGAATCTTTAGGGATGAGCAGGGAGATACTCATCTAAGGCACATTACTCGAACGAGTAGTGCCTTAGCGAGTATACTCGCTCATCCTTATTCACTATCCTTACCACCAAACAGTGCAAGATAGTATGACATAAAAGTGTTGTCATAGTGCATACACAGTGCAAGCATTTACTGCCAAATATGTCAATTTCATAATATCCTATGTCTCCATATGTAGTCTGGGTCTATTCAGTAACTTTGGGTGTGACCCTGCTGCATCACATATTAATGTAAGCGAATTCAGTCAGGTTGCAACTTGCAAGTTGGCGCAACATGACAATCTCAAGAAATCAATGAGCTTCGGATTTATGGAGATTGTCCAGTAGGGGCAGCTTGCAAATCACAATGCGACTGTATTTACTTAACATTATGACGTGATATAGCAGAATTCAATGGGAGCTGCACCTGCAATACCAAGCTGAGCCACTGCAATATGGACTGAACTATCTACTTCCGTCTCTGTCAGCAATGGCTTGGCCAACACCTGATTGTCAGGGATCCCAAGTGGCAGACCCCCACCGATCAACTATTGATGAACAATCCTGAGGATGGTTATCAATAGAGATGAGCGAACGTACTCGTAATGAGTACTTACGCACCCGAGTACCGCCATTTTCGAGTACTTCAGTACTCGCGCGTAAAGATTTGGGGGGCGCCGGGGGGCGGGGAGAGGCGCGGCGGTGCGGGGGGTAGCAGCGGGGAACAGGGGGGAGCCCTCTCTCTCTCCCTCTCCCCCCCACTCCCCGCTGCAACCCCCCGCGCCGCCACGACGCCCCCTGAATTTTTTCGCCCGAGTACGGAAGTACTCGAAAATCGCGGTACTCGGGCGAAAAAGGGGCGGGGCCGAGCACGTTCGCTCATCTCTAGTTATCAATAATAATGCAATGGCTGTGATTGGTTCATCTAGCGCTGCATTGAGATTTATGAATTGGCCGGACGCAGTTCACAACCAATTCATAAATCCTGCCTCCACATGGCTGTTGATTGGTTTTTTGACTGCTGCTCAGCCTATCAATGCAGCGCTCCATGAACAAATGCAATGGTTGTGATTGGTTCATCCAGCACTGCATTGATTGGCTGAGCAGCAGTCAAAGAACCACTCACAGCCATCACTTCCTGGAGGCAGGATTTATGAATCCCATAACCAGGAAGTGATATTGTACACGCGCCGTGGAATGAGGGAAGTGTGAACCGGACCTATGAAGAGAAGCTGGAGGGACCTGGACAGAGCCTGCTAGGTAAGTATAATAAGACATCCCCCGGAAATAAGACCTAGCGCCTCTTTTGGGGCAAAAATTAAGACAGGGTCTTATTTTGGGGGGAACACAGTATTAGAAAAAAAGTCAGCCACACTCACCATTTAGAAGATAAGCCTCTGCCAGAGCTTTCCAGCATGGATGGTACAGAGGCCAGTATTATAAATGGCATATGGTAGATAGGGGCTGCACTACAGAATTTCAACTAGTTATGTCTCTGCCTGGATTGTTGATGTCAGGCATATCCTGCCTAGTATTTTATTACTTGGAAACCAAAAATACACAGCAGTGACATCAGGCAACCTGAGCTCGGGTGAGAATTCACATGGGATACTAATGTTTCACCTGAATTTCCCTTTAAGAATAACTCCCTTCTCATGTTGTCGACTCACGTAATTGACATTGTACGTTCACACCTGCAACAGGATAAAGTGTGTGCAGCGAAGTGGAAAAACAGTAAGCGCTGGAGGGGCTGTAGATATGATGAGAAATATGTTCATTATCAGCACAGGAGGAGCAGATGGGTGTGTGACCTCTAAGTGTCAATCATCCTCCATATTGCCGATTTACATATCTGGCTCGGTCTAGGAGCAGCAGCATTTTAACAGTTTCAGTGATTCAGCGTACTATTTCTTAAAGTCACATCCACATTCATCAGGTGTAAATATGTTGCCACCTCCAGCAATGTATTTACAGCAAATAATATGATAAAACACTCTACTTTACACATCCGTTTCTCTCTGCATAGGTGTATCTTAGAAAGACAGTTAGGCCTGTGTCAACGAGCGTATTTGTGCGTGCATTTCGGCTGCATTTGCGTATTGGGCATTGCGTATTTGCATACGCAACAGCATTTTTACTGTACTTTTTGCAAAAAAACACTTACTAATGGTCTCTCAGCCATTGCAATAGCCAATTAGTTTAATGAGTTCAAGATGTGTTCTTTTCCTGAACAAATGCTGCGGTTTTTTTTGTGTTTGACAGAATTGCGCATGCAAAATACACGCATGTGAATGAACCCATTGAAATCAATGGATTCTATTTTTTGTGTATTGCACACGTAAAATTTCCATGTGCAAATGCGCGCATAAATATGTCCATGTGACACTGGCTTTAGAGCTTATTCACACGAATGCATGTGCATTGCACATTACGCTCGCAAAAGTTTAATGCGTAAATGCAAGTGTGAATACGTCCGCGTGACAGAGGCTTTGGCGTTATTTACACAAATGCATTTGCATTGCGCATTACACGTGCAAAGTTTGCGTGCGGAATATGCAGTGAATACAACCCATTGATTTCAATGGGTTCGTTTACATATGTGTAGTTTGCTTTATACTCTATGTTAACTCTACATACTATGTTTGTGCATTTTGCACTCCAAAATAGCACATATTAACCCCTTGACTACTGCGCATACATCTTTACGACAGCCCTAATGACCGCCCATACGACGGTGGCCATTATGGGGCTTTATTCTGCAGCTCCGTCAAAGGACAGCGGCTGCATTAGAAGCCCAGTGCGGGTCTCCCATGCTGGGGGGAGCGGTTGTTTGGCTATCAAATGACAGCAGGGCATTTGGTCTAACATCAGGGACCAGAGAAAAATCAGATCGCCAGTGTTTAACTGTTGACACACCGCGACCGTGGCATGTAAAAGGCGGACAGAGGGAGGGGGCTCCCTCTGTCACCTATTGGATCCCCGCATTGGGATCGTCGTGAACTGATTGGTTGCTATGCCTATGACTATAGCCTCTGGCTGACTTCAAAGGCTTTCTAATTCATTGCTGTACTAATGTATAGTAGTGTATTACAAGAATGAGAAAAAATGCTGATAATCAACTCCCCTAATAGGATAAAAATAAAAAGTTTTAAAAGTATTTAAAATAATAGTAAAAAAAAATAAAACTAAAAAACTAAAAACCAAAGCTTTCTTGCTTTACTATGTTAAAAAAGAAATCACACATGTTGTATCGCTGCATTCGTAATAACCGGAACTGTGGTATTTGGCACATGCCTGACCCGAACGGCATTAGACAAACCTCAATGAATTTCTTGGATGAGATAGCACAGCATATTGCGCTATTTGTCCGAGATTTTGTGCGGGATCTGCACCGGAGGCTGCAGCAATAGTGAAAGGGGCTAACCACTAGACCCCCGCCCGTTGTCAGGGAACAAAGTGGACAGATTGCATTTTTCTGTTTTTCTCTAGATGTGACTGGCAAACACACATCAATGTTTTATAAGGGATCTCCAGAATTCTGGTGTGGCTTGAAACCTGGTTTCCTTGGAAGCAGCAGCAAGTGCTATGACTTTAATAAGCTGCTTAAATATTCCTGGCATACAGTTGTGTAATGCATCGACAAATCAGCACTAGAACACAGCGATGACCTGGGACAGGGAAGACCTTTTTCTGACGCTATGCCAAGGTTTTTTGAGATAAAGGTAGTAGTAGGAATTCTGGAGGGGAGAAATATTTTTCAGATGTTCTTCCATGCTTTTTATTTTTAGTAGAGCCGAACTTACATATTAATGGGAAATATAGCTGAGCTTGTTACAGTGTAGCAGTCTACATCCTATGTTCTCTGCCTGGGGTAGTTGTACCCAAGGGCTACATGCATGTCTCTAGTGGGTAACTGCACTGTCATTATGCTGGGCTTTTAATATGATCCTAACATGTCAGGGCCTACTGGCAGTTGTAGTTCTGCACCAGCTGGAGAGGCACAGATTGGAAAGCACTGGTATAGAGCATTTAGTTATCTATCAGTCATGTTTATTAGTAAAAAAAAAGGTGTAAACCCCAATTAAATAGAATAGCACATGTAATGCTCTAAATTTCCAATACATTTCGTAGCTAAATTTGTCCCTTGAGTGCTGTTCTGTGAGATCATGAGTGGAATAGGAGGGTGTTGTTTATTTTCCTCTAGTTTTGAGCATAGGATACCTCCCTAGATACCTGTGAACCTATTACATTTCTGTGGATAAGCATACGGAACTAAACAGTGCCACCCCTTCCCCAGGCTTACAGCCGTGGTCTCCAAGATCAACATTCTGGCACCAGTTTTCATCACAAAGTAAGTAAATCAGTCATCAGTGGCAAAGCTATACGGGTCGCAGGGTTAACAGTTGCAATCCAGCTCCTAAGCCAGGGGGGGCCCAGGGCTGGTATAACCTGGTCATCCTCTGTATATAATTGTATATGTACAGCTGGTATAAGTTATACACCTCCTCTATATATTGATATGGACCAATCTGGTTTAACATGGGCATTTCCTGTATATAATTATACATGTGCAGCTGGTATAAGTTATACATCTCCCTGTATATAGTGATATAGACCAAGCCTAAGGGCTATGAACAAATTTTCACATAGTCTAGGAAATTAGTCATGTTTGGAAAACTTATGTGAGGCAGCTAGATCAGGCTGTATAGGTTAGGTATGGGTGCTGGTACAGATGACGGCAGACTGTATGGCATAGGTATGGGTGCTGGTACAGATGACTGCAGACTGTATGGCATAGGTATGGGTGCTGGTACAGATGACTGTAGGCTGTATGGTTTACATATGGGTACAGATGACTGCAGGCTGTATGGCATAGGTATGGGTGCTGGTACAGATGACTAGGCTGTATGGTTTAGATATGGGTATGGGTACAAGTGACTGCAAGCTGTATGGTTTAGGTATGGGTACAGGTGCAGATAACTGCAGACTGTATGGTTTAGGTATTGGTACAGGTGCAGATGACTGCAGGCTGTGTGGTTTAGGTATGGGTACAGATGACTGCAGGCTGTATGGTTAAGGTATGGGTATGGGTACAGATGGCTACAGGCTGTATGGTTTAGGTATGGGTACAGGTACACATGACTACAGGCTGTGTGGTTTAGGCATGGGTATGGTTACAGATGACTGCAGGCTGTGTGGTTTAGGTAGGGGTACAGATGATTGCAGGCTGTATGGTTTAGGTATGGGTACAGGTACAGATGAATTCAGACTGTATGGCATAGGTATGGGTGCTGGTACAGATGACTGAAGGCTATATCGTTTAGGTATGGGTACAGATGACTGCAGGCTGTATGGTTTAGGTATGGGTATAGGTGCAGATGACTGCAGGCTGTTTGGTTTAGATATGGGTGTTGGTACAGATGACTGTAGGCTGTATGGTTTAGGTAAGTGTATGGGTACAGATGGCTACAGGCTGTATGGTTTAGGTATGGGTACAGTTACAGATGACTGCAGACTATATGGCATAGGTATGGGTGCTGGTACAGATGACTGTAAGCTGTATGGTTTAGGTTAGGTATGGGTACAGATGACTGCAGGCTGTATGGTTTAGGTATGGGTATGGGCACAGATGACTGCGGGCTGTATGGTTTAGGTATGGGTACAGGTACAGATGACTGCAGACTGTATGGCATAGGTATGGATGCTGGTACAGATGACTGTATGCTGTATGGTTTAGGTATGGGTACAGATGACTGCAGGCTGTATGGTTTAGGTATGGGTACAGGTGCAGATGACTGCAGACTGTATGGTTTAGGTATGGGTGCTGGTATAGATGACTGTAGGCTGTATGGTTTAGGTATGGGCATGGGTACAGATGGCTACAGGCTGTATGGTTTAGGTATGGGTACAGGTACACATGACTACAGGCTGTGTGGTTTAGGTATGCATATAGGTGCAGATGACTGCAGGCTGTTTGGTTTAGGTATGGGTGCTGGTACAGATGACTAGGCTGTATGGTTTAGGTATGGATATGGGTACAGATGGCTACAGACTGTATGGTTTAGGTTTGGGTACAGGTACAGATGACTGCAGACTGTATGGCATAGGTATGGGTATGGTACAGATGACCGTAAGCTGTATGTTTTATGTATGGGTATGGGTACAGATGACTGCAGACTGTATGGTTTAGATATGGGTACAGGTGCAGATGACTGCAGACTGTATGGGTTAGGTATGGGGTGCTGGTACAGATGACTGTAGGCTTTATGGTTTAAGTATGGGTATGGGTACAGATGGCTACAGGCTGTATGGTTTAGGTATGGGTATAGGTGAAGATGACTTCAGGCTGTTTGATTTAGGTATGGGTGCTGGTACAGATGACTGCGGTCTGTATTGTTTATGTATGGGTGCTGTTACAGATGACTGCAAGCTGTATGGTTTAGATATGGTTACAGGTGCAAATGACTGCAGGCTGTATGTTTTTGGTATGGATAAAGGTGCAGATGTCTGCAGGCTGTATATTTTTGGGGTCTTCAGGTATACCTCTGAGCTGGATACTGATATGGAAAATAATAATAAACTACAAAGGATGTCAGCAATCAGAGAGATGTCACCTATGATCACTGTAAACATGGGACCCAACAACATATTGATGGAGTTGAGCGAACATACTCTGCCGAGCTTGATGCTCGTTCGAGTATTAGCGTACTCGATGGTGCTCGTTACTCGAACGAGCGTCAAGCCATGTTCGACTCCGCTCCAGTTTTTGGCTCCTCTCTGCTGTGACGTGCCTGTTTTGGCCCTCTCTGCCCTGACGCTGCGCGCGTCAATGGCAAATTTTTTGTCTGGCAGGCAGGGGAGAGAGAGAGACGGACTGACTAACTTAGAAAAAAAAAAAAAGAAAGCTCGGGACCCGGCGTCCCACATGCAAAAATGCTTGAGTCTCCCATAGTAGTCAATGGGGTTCGTTACTCGAGTAGAGCTCTCGAAGTTTACAAAAAACTTGACTCAAATAACGTGGACTCGAGCATTTGGGGGCTCGCTCATTTCTACATATTGAGCAAGAAATCACTCAGTAGTTGGCTCACTCAAACAAAATGACTGGGAATGACTGGCTTTTGGTGTAAACAGGCATTTGCAAATCTTTGAATGACTGCCTATTTACAATCAATGGGTGTGGCCAGTAGAGATCTACAGTGCGCTCTGCCTCCATTCACTGAATGACTGTGTGAAAGCGAAGGAGCAATAGTTATTGGGACTGCTGTCATGTGCTTATGCTCCTGACAGTCATCATGTGCAGTAGAGGGGTTGTCTGGCAACATTGTTTTTTTTGCAAAAACCAGCTCAGCCTGCTGTACCAAAATAACAGAAAATATACTCACTTTCCCTGCTGCCTCAGTGCTCCCATTCTTCTGTTTCCCAATCACGGCTAGTCTTCACTTCCAGGTGCAGATTAGTGACTTCTCGATACCAGGTCTTGTGAGCATTCAGGCTAATCATCGGCTGAAAGGAGCCAGTGAATAACCCTGCTCTACCCTAATGTCGGTGATGTCATCCCTAGCTCCCTGCAACTCGAAATTCTTGGTCAGTTTTTCAAATAAACAATGTCCCCAGATAACCCCTTTTAATGTCTCACTATTTGAAAGATCTTTTCTTGCTGTCAACTTGTTGATAACCTGAGGCTGAAAACCTGTACAGACCTGGTCCAGCTCTCAGCTGAGAAGCAGATACAATTTTAAGCAGCCACTGCAATGCTCTGTAAGCTTCATACATAAGGAGCAGATGCGCAACTCTTTCTGATACTTTAGGGTTAGCTTTACATGGTCTGGAAATGCTGTGAAAATTCCACAGCATTTACAGTATAAGCCATGTGTAGATTTCTGAAATCTACTGCACTTGGAGTGGAAATTTTCTTCAAGGAATCCACAGCATTTTTGAAAACTACTGCGGATTCTACATCTGCAGCATGCTTATTAATGCTGAGGATTCAACCCTAAAAATGCAAGCGTTAAAATCCACATTAGATCTACTATAAAAAGTAAAGCCAAATCTGCAACATTTAGGTGCAAATTTGACCACTATGGTTTTCCAGTGTATTTGCTGCAGAGTTTCCTACAGAAATCCCACAGCATGTCTGCAATTGTCCTACTATATTGTATCAAAGTGCAATTTTTGATATTTTTTTAGGCCCCCGACACAATAGCATATTGTCCATGTGCTGCTTGATGCTAATTGCGCCTGAGCCTCTTGGATGCAACTTGCACACATGGAAAGTATGCTGGAGGCCATAGTCTCTGGTTAGAGGGGTTTAGCTCACAGAGCATTGTCTAGACTACATGTATCCAGTTCTCAGCTGTGCACCAGTTTGCAGCTACTGAATGAAAACAAAATCTATGCCCATTGACTGCATGTAGAGATCTTAAAAATGATTTGAATTAAAACACAACATATATTAAAAAGTTGACTAACTTTCCATTACAGAGTGATGTACAGCTTTATTTACATAAAATAAGAAAATCCCTTCAATCCACATTATCAGCCATAAAAGCAGTAAAATGACCGAGATTCATTTTTTATTTTATGCCATTTATACAGTACATACTTCAACTTACTTGAAAACAGCGCATTTCAGGTACATCCCATGTTACAGAATCTTATCAAAGCAAGCCTTTAATTTCACCCAGCCCGCCTGGGCACATGAACACAGACCACTGTGGGTACATAACTTCTTACATCTGACTGGCAAGTAAGAAACACATCTTTGTTTTGCAACCATGAAAAAATGTTTTTGGCCAAAGAGAAACAAAATTGCTTTTTCCATAAAGTGTCTCTGGGGCAAATATATAGAAAAAATATTCACAGTTTCATTTCACGTTCCTGAACAGCCGATGCCGCCGCACTGACTCTTTATTTATAAAAGTACGCAGCTCAATAAGAGCCTTGTTTTCCGGCTGAGGATTCAGGAAACGTTATCCCACGTTAAGATTTTTTCCATTTGCAGGACCGGTCCTGAGCAGTTCTCGCTCCTTCTATATCCTTGGGTTTATTTGGTGTTGAATGTTTCTGCATATTTAGCTAAACTCTTCAGACACAATTTGGAAGTATTAAGTCTCGAAATCAAGCTTGACTAATATTTGGATTATGAATCCATAACAAGTTCTACAAATTACATTTTATAGCTCCACTTAATGACTCCTTCGGATTAGAAAGACGCAGTGAAATCTTCCAAGAATCTGTGTGATCTTTGTCTCAAAAACATTTCTGCTGTTTTGGAAAGTGATTTTGGCAAAAAATTTTGTAGAAAAATATCTTTCCTCACCTACAGTTCTTCAACTGGTGAAAGGTTGCGCTATGATGGGGATTTCGTATTAATAACATTTATAATAACACTTAATTAAAGGTAATGCAGTTCAGGTTTCTGCTTAATATTGGCTACATTGAATATTTTTGTAGCAAACTGATTATATGTTACATTTTCTAGTATTTATATAACTTTTCAGTGATGTTTAGAGATGAGCGAGCACCAAAATGCTCGGGTGCTCGTTACTCGAGACGAATTTTTCGCGATGCTCGAGGGTTCGTTTCGAGTAACGAACCCCATTGAAGTCAATGGGCGACTCGAGCATTTTTGTATATCGCCGATGCTCGCTAAGGTTTTCATTTGTGAAAATCGGGGCAATTCAAGAAAGTGATGGGAACGACACAGAAACGGATAGGGCAGGCGAGGGGCTACATATTGGGCTGCATCTCAAGTTCCCAGGTCCCACTATTAAGCCACAATAGCAGCAAGAGTGGGCCCCCCCCAACAACTTTAACATCTGAAAAGCCCTCATTAGCAATGCATACCTTAGCTAAGCACCACACTACCTCCAACAAAGCACAATCACTGCCTGCATGACACTCCGCTGCCACTTCTCCTGGGTTACATGCTGCCAAATCCCCCCCCCCACGACCCAGTGTCCACAGCGCACACCAAACTGTCCCTGCCCAGCCTTCAGATGCCCTCATGCCACGCCACCCTCATGTCTATTTATAAGTGCGTCTGCCACAGGAAAAGCAGGCACACACTGCAGAGGGTTGGCACGGCTAGGCAGCGACCCTCTTTAAAAGGGGCGGGGCGATAGCCCACAATGCTGTACAGAAGCAATGAGAAATCCAATCCTGTGCCACCTCCATCTGGAGCTGTACACGTGGACATAGCAATGGGGAACCTATGTGCCACACACTATTCATTCTGTCAAGGTGTCTGCATGCCCCAGTCAGACCGCGGTTTTTTATATATAGTCACAGGCAGGTACAACTCCGCAATGGGAATTCTGTGTGCACCCACAGCATGGGTGGCTCCCTGGAACCCACCGGCGGTACATAAATATATCCCATTGCATTGCGCAACACAGCTGAGGTAGTAATGTCATGTTTAATGCAGGTGGGCTTCGGCCCACACTGCATGCCCCAGACAGACTGGGGTTCTTTAGAAGTGGAAACAGATGCATTTACAACTCCCTGTGGACCCACAGCATGGGTGGCTCCCTGGAACCCACCGGCGGTACATAAAAATATCCCATTGCATTGCCCATCACAGCTGAGGCAGTAATGTCATGTTTAATGCAGGTGGGCTTCGGCCCACACTGCATGCCCCAGTCAGACTGGGGTTCTTTAGAAGTGGAAACAGATGCAATTACAACTCCCTGTGGACCCACAGCATGGGTGGCTCCCTGGAACCCACCGGCGGTACATAAAAATATCCCATTGCATTGCCCATCACAGCTGAGGTAGTAATGTCATGTTTAATGCAGGTGGGCTTCGGCCCACACTGCATGCCCCAGTCAGACTGGGGTTCTTTAGAAGTGGAAACAGATGCAATTACAACTCCCTGTGGACCCACAGCATGGGTGGCTCCCTGGAACCCACCGGCGGTACATAAAAATATCCCATTGCATTGCCCATCACAGCTGAGGTAGTAATGTCATGTTTAATGCAGGTGGGCTTCGGCCCACACTGCATGCCCCAGTCAGACTGGGGTTCTTTAGAAGTGGAAACAGATGCATTTACAACTCCCTGTGGACCCACAGCATGGGTGGCTCCCTGGAACCCACCGGCGGTACATAAAAATATCCTATTGCATTGCCCATCACAGCTGAGGTAGTAATGTCATGTTTAATGCAGGTGGGCTTCGGCCCACACTGCATGCCCCAGTCAGACTGGGGTTCTTTAGAAGTGGAAACAGATGCATTTACTACTCCCTGTGGACCCACAGCATGGGTGGGTGCCAGGAAGCCACAGGCAGTACATAAATATATCCCATTGCATTGCCCAACACAGCTGAGGTAGTAATGTCATGTTTAATGCAGGTGGGCTTCGGCCCACACTGCATGCCCCAGTCAGACTGGGGTTCTTTAGAAGTGGAAACAGATGCATTTACAACTCCCTGTGGACCCACAGCATGGGTGGGTGCCAGGAAGCCACCGGCGGTACATAAATATATCCCATTGCATTGCCCAACACAGCTAAGGTAGTAATGTCATGTTTAATGCAGGTGGGCTTCGGCCCACACTGCATGCCCCAGTCAGACTGGGGTTCTTTAGAAGTGGACACATGTAGTTACAACTCCCTGTGGACCCACAGCATGGGTGGCTCCCTGGAACCCACCGGCGGTACATAAAAATATCCCATTGCATTGCCCATCACAGCTGAGGTAGTAATGTCATGTTTAATGCAGGTGGGCTTCGGCCCACACTGCATGCCCCAGTCAGACTGGGGTTCTTTAGAAGTGGACACATGCAGTTACAACTCCCTGTGGACCCACAGCATGGGTGGCTCCCTGGAACCCACCGGCGGTACATAAAAATATCCCATTGCATTGCCCAACATAGCGGATGTAACGTCAGCTGTAATGCAGGTGGGCTAAAAATTCATTTGATTACACTGTAGGCGAGGGCCCACAAAAATTGCTGTATCAACAGTACTAATGTACATCAGAAAAATTGGCCATGGCCAACCAAGAGGGCAGGTGAAACCCATTAATCGCTTTGGTTAATGTGGCTTAATTGGTAACTAGGCCAGGAGGCAGCCCAGTTAAAATAAAAATTGGTGGAGGTGAAAGTTTCAACGCTTTAATGAGCATTGAAATGTATAAAAATTGTTTAGAAAAATTATATGACTGAGCCTTGTGGGCCTAAGAAAAATTGCCCGTTCGGCGTGATTATGTGAGGTTTCAGGAGGAGGAGCAAGAGGAGGAGGAGGAATATTATACACAGATTGATGAAGCGAAAAGGTCCCCGTTTTTGATGGGGATACAGAACGATGCTTCCATCCGCTGGTGCAGCCTACGTATTGCTTAGGTATCGCTGCTGTCCGCTGGTGGAGAAGAGAAGTCTGGGGAAATCCAGGCTTTGTTCATCTTGATGAGTGTTAGCCTGTCGGCACTGTCGGTTGACAGGCGGGTACGCTTATCTGTGATGATTCCTCCAGCCGCACTAAACACCCTCTCTGACAAGACGCTAGCCGCAGGACAAGCAAGCACCTCCAGGGCATACAGCGCGAGTTCAGGCCACGTGTCCAGCTTCGACACCCAGTAGTTGTAGAGGGTAGAGGCGTCACGGAGGACGGTCGTGCGATCAGCTACGTACTCCCTCACCATCCCTTTACAGTGCTCCCGCCGACTCAGCCTTGACTGGGGAGCGGTGACACAGTCTTGCTGGGGAGCCATAAAGCTGTCAAGGGCCTTAAAGAGTGTTGGCCTGCCTGTGCTGTACATGCTGCCTGATCTTCGTGCCTCCCCTGCTACCTGGCCCTCGGAACTGCGCCTTCGGCCACTAGCGCTGTCGTATGGGAATTTTACCATCAGTTTGTCCGCCAGGGTCCTGTGGTATAGCAACACTCTCGAACCCCTTTCCTCTTCGGGTATGAGAGTGGAAAGGTTCTCCTTATACCGTGGGTCGAGCAGTGTGTACACCCAGTAATCCGTAGTGGTCAGAATGCATGTAACGCGAGGGTCACGAGAAAGGCATCCTAACATGAAGTCAGCCATGTGTGCCAGGGTACCTGTACGCAACACATGGCTGTCCTCACTAGGAAGATCACTTTCAGGATCCTCCTCCTCCTCCTCCTCCTCCTCCTCCTCAGGCCATAGACGCTGAAAGGATGACAGGCCAGCAGCATGTGTACCCTCACCAGTGGGCCAAGCTGTGTCTTCCCCCTCCTCCTCCTCCTCACCGCGCTGAGATATAGACAGGAGGGTGCTCTGACTATCCAGCAACATACTGTCTTCCCCCGGCTCTGTTTCCGAGTGCAAAGCGTCTACCTTTATGCTTTGCAGGGAACTTCTCAAGAGGCGTAAAAGAGGAATGGTGACGCTAATGATTGCAGCATCGCCGCTCACCACCTGGGTAGACTCCTCAAAGTTTCGAAGGACCTTGCAGATGTCTGCCAACCAGGCCCACTCTTCTGAAAATAATTGAGGAGGCTGACTCCCACTGCGCCGCCCATGTTGGAGTTGGTATTCCACTATAGCTCTACGCTGCTCATAGAGCCTGGCCAACATGTGGAGCGTAGAGTTCCACCGTGTGGGCACGTCGCACAGCAGTCGGTGCACTGGCAGATTAAACCGATGTTGCAGGGTGCGCACGGTGGCAGCGTCCGTGTGGGACTTGCGGAAATGTGCGCAGAGCCGGCGCACCTTTCCGAGCAGGTCTGACAAGCGTGGGTAGCTTTTCAGAAAGCGCTGAACCACCAAATTAAAGACGTGGGCCAGGCATGGCACGTGCGTAAGGCTGCCGAGCTGCAGAGCCGCCACCAGGTTACGGCCGATGTCACACACGACCATGCCCGGTTGGAGGCTCAGCGGCACAAGCCAGCGGTCGGTCTGCTCTGTCAGACCCTGCAGCAGTTCGTGGGCCGTGTGCCTCCTATCTCCTAAGCTGAGTAGTTTCAGCACGGCCTGCTGACGCTTGCCCACCGCTGTGCTGCCACGACGCGCGACACCGACTGCTGCCGACGTGCTGCTGCTGCTGACACATCTTGATTGCGAGACAGAGGTTGCGTTGGAGGAGGAGGAGGAGGGTGGTTTAGTGGAGGAAGCATACACCGCCGCAGATACCACCACCGAGCTGTGGCCCGCAATTCTGGGGGTGGGTAGGACGTGAGCGGTCCCAGGCTCTGACTCTGTCCCAGCCTCCACTAAATTCACCCAATGTGCCGTCAGGGAGATATAGTGGCCCTGCCCGCCTGTGCTTGTCCACGTGTCTGTTGTTAAGTGGACCTTGGCAGTAACCGCGTTGGTGAGGGCGCGTACAATGTTGCGGGAGACGTGGTCGTGCAGGGCTGGGACGGCACATCGGGAAAAGTAGTGGCGACTGGGAACTGAGTAGCGCGGGGCCGCCACCGCCATCATACTTTTGAAGGACTCCGTTTCCACAACCCTATACGGCAGCATCTCCAGGCTGATAAATTTGGCTACGTGCACGTTTAACGCTTGAGCGTGCGGTTGCGTGGCGGCGTACTTGCGCTTGCGCTCAAACACTTGCGCTAGCGACGGCTGGACGCTGCGCTGACAGACATTGCTGGATGGGGCCGAGGACAGCGGAGGTGAGGGTGTGGGTGCAGGCCAGGAGACGGTAGTGCCTGTGTCCTCAGAGCGGGGTTGGATCTCAGTGGCAGGTTGGGGCACAGGGGGAGAGGCAGCGGTGCAAACCGGAGGCGGTGAACGGCCTTCGTCCCACCTTGTGGGGTGCTTGGCCATCATATGTCTGCGCATGCTGGTGGTGGTCAGGCTGGTGGTGGTGGCTCCCCAGCTGATCTTGGCGCGACAAAGGTTGCACACCACTGTTCGTCGGTCGTCTGCACTCTCAGTGAAAAGCTGCCAGACCTTTGAGCACCTCGGCCTCTGCAGGGTGGCATGGCGCGAGGGGGCGCTTTGGGAAACAGTTGGTGGATTATTCGGTCTGGCCCTGCCTCTACCCTGGCCACCGCACTGCCTCTTGCAACCTGCCCTGCTGCTGCCCTTGCCTCCCCCTCTGAAGACCTGTCCTCAGTAGGCGTAGCGAACCAGGTGGGGTCAGTCACCTCATTGTCCTGCTGCTCTTCCTCAGAATCCTCGGTGCGCTCCTCCCTCGGACTTAATGCCCTTACTACTACCTCACTGATAGACAACTGTGTCTCATCGTCATCGGCCTCCTCACCCACTGAAAGGTCTTGAGACAGTTGCCGGAAGTCCCCAGCCTCATCCCCCGGACCACGGGAACTTTCCAATGGTTGGGCATCAGTCACGATAAACTCCTCTGGTGGAAGAGGAACCACCGTGCCCAATCTGAGCGGGGGCCCGAGAACAGTTCCCTGGAGTCTGCCCGCTCCTCAGAATGTCTCATTTTTATGGAGTGAGGAGGCTGGGAGGAAGGAGGACCAGCAGCCAGAGGATTCTGAGTTGCAGCAGTGGACGGCGCAGAACTCTGGGTGGACGATAGGTTGCTGGAAGCACTTTCTGCCATCCACGACAGGACCTGCTCACACTGCTCATTTTCTAATAAAGGTCTACCGCGTGGACCTATTAAATGTGCTATGAATGTGGGGACGCCAGAAACGTGCCTCTCTCCTAATCCCGCAGCAGTCGGCTGCGATACACCTGGATCAGGAGCTCGGCCTGTGCCCACACCCGGTCTAGGGCCTCCGCGTCCTCAGCCGCGCCCACGTCCTCTAGGCCTACCCCTACCCCTCAGCATGCTGTATTACCAGGAATGCAGAAACACAACACTGTAATTAAATGTGCCGCTTATTGGCCTGTGGTTGGAGGCTGAGTTCGCTTACGGAACGCCAGGAAATAATTTGGCGCAAGCCTGCTGTAACACTTAGCTGGCTGCGTATTTATTTGGAGAAATACTACCCCCAGCAGACACGGACCCAGAACACTGAGCAGAGTGACAGGCAGGCCAAATAGATTTTTTCCAAATATTTTTTTCAAAAGGACCACTGCGTATATACAATCTATAATATATGTCTTCTGGCCCTGCCTACACAATTCTGTCCCTGGACTGTGTGACGGAACTGCAGTGTTGCACTGTTATTAACTGCAACAGACCGGTGATTTCAGAGCCAGGAAATAATTTGGCGCAAGCCTGCTGTAACACTTAGCTGGCTGTGTATTTATTTGGAGAAATACTACCCCCAGCAGACACGGACCCAGAACACTGAGCAGAGTGACAGGCAGGCCAAATAGATTTTTTCCAAATATTTTTTTCAAAAGGACCACTGCGTATATTCAATCTATAATATGTCTTCTGGCCCTGCCTACACAATTCTGTCCCTGATGTGTGTGTCACGGAACTGCAGTGTTGCACTGTTATTAACTGCAACAGACCGGTGATTTCAGAGACAGGAAATAATTTGGCGCAAGCCTGCTGTAACACTTAGCTGGCTGCGTATTTATTTGGAGAACTACTACCCCCAGCAGACACGGACCCAGAACACTGAGCAGAGTGACAGGCAGGCCAAATAGATTTTTTCCAAATATTTTTTTCAAAAGGACCACTGCGTATATTCAATCTATAATATATGTCTTCTGGCCCTGCCTACACAATTCTATCCCTGGAGTATTACTGCAGGGCGCAATGCTCTGCACGGCCGATATACCAAGAAAAAAAAAAAGTGCAACACTGCTAAAAGCAGCCTCCACAGTACTGCACACGGTTAGATGTGGCCCTAAGAAGGACCGTTGGGGTTCTTGAAGCCTACAATAACTCCTAACGCTCTCCCTGCCTCCACACTTCTGTCCCTGGACTATTACTGCAGGGCGCAATGCTCTGCACGGCCGATATACCAAAAAAAAAAAAAAAGTGCAACACTGCTAAAAGCAGCCTCCACAGTACTGCACACGGTTAGATGTGGCCCTAAGAAGGACCGTTGGGGTTCTTGAAGCCTACACTAACTCCTAACACTCTCCCTACAGCAGCTCCAACACGATACCACTGTCCCTCAGCTATCTCACAACGCATGAGGCGAGCCGCGGGAGGGGCCGATTTTTATACTCGGGTGACACCTGATTTCCCCAGCCACTCACTGCAGGGGGGTGGTATAGGGCTTGAACGTCGCAGGGGGAAGTTGTAATGCCTTCCCTGTCTTTCAATTGGCCAGAAAAGCACGCTAACGTCTCAGAGAGGAAAGTGAAAGTAACCCGAACATCGCGTGGTGCTCGTTACGAGTAACGAGCATCTCGAACACGCTAATACTCGAACGAGTATCAAGCTCGGACGAGTATGTTCGCTCATCTCTAGTGATGTTCGATCCCAAAGAAATGGTAGGTATGAGAATATATAAGTCGCCCATGTCTCCTATTACACCAAGGGAAGAGAGCAGGAGCCGGGTTTACTCACTGCAGACACTGAGGAACTGTCAGAAATTATGTGGACGGATAATGTAGTAGATGTGACATGCAGTCCTATGTAACACTAAAGATAACACACAATAACATGTTAAATAACATGTAAATGTTCATTTATTCTTTACAGTTATTGTTTTTGGTGATAAAAACCATATTTATTCCCAGTTAAATGTGGTGTGATGTGTTTTTTTTTGGAATGTCTAGAACAAGTGAATTGGATTTACATTGATTCCTATGGACATAATTTCCTTTGAGTTTCATTGGTTTCAAGTTTGGCCAATTGTTTTCGGACAGATTACCAACGAAACCTGAGGTATGACTGTATGTATGTGTGCATATATATATAATACATTGCATAATACATAAGTGTATATATATATATATATATATATATATATATATATATATATATACATACACACATGGATACATTAATATATATACACTCATACAATACATTGCATGGGGAAAGTCAGAGGGAAAAAAAGAAGCAGTCGTGTATTTTCTGTTTTTACCATGTGGAGGGACTACTGTGTGATAGCAACAAGATCTGATAGCCCTTGGAAAACCTTGAGTGTTCAGAGACAGATTGAAGCACTAGCGGGCTTTAGTACACTGTGCTTGGTGTAGTAGGCACAGCTCTATTCACTGCCCTCAATTGGGCGGAAGTGATAGTCACAGCAAGGAGACCTGGGAGTTGACCTTCTAGCAGGAGGGGCTGAAGATGTAAACAAAGCATGGAGCTGAAAATTGGAGCACGTTTTGTATGTGTTGTTGACAACCGCCTGTGCTAGGCAGGGCAGATGTATTGATTATAGAAAATACAGATGGTATTGACAGAACCCCTTTAAGCTCAATATAGGCCATGTCCTTAAGGGGTTATTCACTCCTACAGTATTATGTAATGCCATAGCATTACATTATACTGCAATCTGACAGGCAATCTATCACTCTAGAGGCACTCTGCAATGGCAACCCAGGTGCCTTTCAGAAGGCCCCTGGCTGCTATGACACACACATGGCAACCGACGATCTCATCAGCGGCGCGGCTTATCAGAGCGGTTGTGGGCGGATGCCGGCTTTAAGGAACAGCCGGCACCCATGTTGTATGGAGCGAGATCACCCCGCGATCTCCCTTCATACATACCCCGAAGCTGCAGGATTTAACTGTACATCCTGTAGTGTTAAGAGGTTAAAAATGCAGCATGACCTAATTTTGCCGCATTTGCCACCATATTGCTATTTTTTATTTAGCAAAAACAGGTCAATATTTGTCCAGTAGCAAAAAAACCAATATACACAGAGGCAAATACTTATCAAATAGTGATGAAATATTGATAATGTACGGTTGTAATGTCTTCTGTAACGCATCCGTATTATGGATGTGTTACTGTACGATTGTCTAAAAGTGGCCTGAAAATTATTTTTAGTTCATTGTCATTCAGTTTTAGGGCTTATTCACATGGACATACATCAGTTGGGTTTTCACGCCTGGCCGATATACACTGCCCCTCTCTGCAAGGGGAGGAGGCGGGACGAGGTGGGAGCTAGTGTGCTGAGCTCCCGCCCCCTGCCACTGTTTGCAAACAGTGCTAAGGGGCGGAGAGGGGGTGGGAGCTCAGCACACTAGCTCCCACCTCGTCCCACCTCCTCCCTTTGCAGAGTGGGGCAACGTATATGGGCCGGGTGTGTAAACTCGGCCGATATACGTCTGTGTGAATAAGCCCTCAGCGTTTAATAAATTGGCCAAGAATATCCATTTAGGGCAATGCAATGCAATATGAGGATACATTTTACTACAACCAGAAATGGAAAATGATGATTGTAGTAAAATATTTTTCCATGTTACAATGTCAGAATCCTCTTCCTACAATGTGTTGTGACGGTCAGCGATGGGACGGCTGTATTCCCCCAGCATGCAGCTAGTGCCGGTGTACATAGTAGTATCAGCAGCCTGCAGGGGTTCCTTAGACTGTTTATTGTCATGGAGAGAAGTCTCTGCTGGTTTAAGTCCCCCGAGTATCCTTAACCCCTTAATGACACTGCCTATTTTGGGCTTAAGGACGCAATGATTTTTGGCGGATTTTCTTCTCCATTTATCAAAAGTCATGACTTTTTTATTTTTCCGTCGACGCGGCCGTATAAGGGCTTGTTTTTTGCCTGGCGAACTGTAGTTTTTATCGGTGCCCCTTTTGGGTACATTTGACTATATTGTAAAACTTTTATTTATTTTTTTATGATAGCAGGGAGAGAAAACGCATCAATTCTGCCATAGATTTTTTTTTTACAGCGTTAATCATGCAGCATAAATGACACAATCCATTTTTTCTGCGGGTCGGTACGGTTACAACGATACCAAAATTCTTACATTTTTTTAGGTTTTTCCCCTTTTCTGCAATAAAAACTCTTTTTTTGGAAATCTTTTTTCTAAATCGCTGCATTCAAAGTGCTGTAACTTTTTAATTTTTTTATGTACGGAGCTCTGTGAGGGCTTATTTTTTGCGAGACGAGCTGTCGTTTTTATTGCTACCATTTGGGGGTACATACGGCTTTTTTGATCACCTTTATTGCGTTTTTAGGGAGGCAAAATGCTAAAAATTAGCATTTTGCCTCAGTTTTTTAGCGTTTTTTTTTTACGCTTTTTTCCGTGCACACTTAAAGGCATATGCAGCTTATTGTACGCGTCGTTATGGACGCGACAATACCAAATATGTGGGGTTTTAATTTTTTTTTTATTCTTTATGAGAAAAAGAATAAAAAAGGGTTTTTTTGAACTTTTGTTTAACTTTTTTTTGTTTATTCATTTTTTAATCTTTTTTTCACACTACTTGTGCCCCCCTGGGGGACATGCAGCACAGGACTGATGATCGCTGTGATAAGGCATGGCAGGGCCATGCCTTATCGCTTATACAGCGATCATAGGCATTGGCAGTACAGGACAAAGTATACAGTACAGGACGAAGTGTGCTACAGCCGAAGTATAGCTTGACAGGCAGCCTCCATTGACTACAATGCTTATTCCCGCGGCAAATAGGACATGTTGTGGGTAATTTTACGCTGCGGAATTCTGCGGTGGAATTCCGCAGCGTGTACATTGAGCTATTAGGTTCAATAGAACCTAATAGCTGCGGTGAAACGCTGCAGATTTCCGTCGCAGTTCACGCGGCGTAAATCCGGCCATGGGCATTAGCCCTTAGAGTAGGGTTCCATCTTACCTGCTGCTCGGGACTAACAGAGAACCACATGGAAGCACCTTTAGCTCATACAGCACATACAAGTCCCAGTGTTCAAAGGTATTACCCACCATGTGTCCAGTATCAAAAAGAAACAATGGCAGCATTTCAGGCGTACTAAATAACTTGCATTTTTATTCCTTCATAAAACCGCGACGTTTCGACCCGCACGGGGTCTTTGTCAAGCATAATCAAAGGTCGAAATGTCGCAGTTTCATGGAGAAATAAAAATGCAAGTTATTTAGTACGCCTGGAATGCTGCCATTGTTTCTTTTTGATACTGGACTGTTACGTTTGGAATTTTCTGGCTCCGACTCCATTACAATTGGTGTGCATGAAGCAGATTTTTTGATCTGGAGCAACTGATACAAAGTCCTGAGGTGTGCTGCGAATCAACGTAATTGCATTACCCACCGTGTGTTACAACAGCAATTGATAAACAAAATGAATAGCCAAAAAAACATGTATAAGGCTGGTCAGCAAATCGCATTGTCGTCAATCGTAATAAAAAAATAATAATCAAAAGATAATAAAAGCCAGGAGGGTCAGACACAGGAAATGTATCAAATAAAAAGGGCAAAAGAAAAAAATGCTTTAATAAAGAAATATTAAGGGAATAGAAGATAGGAAGGAAGAAAACAAAAAATGGCTGGCAGACACGGAGGCCATATTCAAGTCTCCAGGTGCCATAGCGACACATTGGCACCCTATGATCACAATGCAGGGGTCCGATGAGTGGCAGAGGGAGCCCCCTCCCTCTGTCAGCCCTTTTATATGCCATGGTCATTGACTGTAGCATGCGAAGTGTTAAACAGCGGGGATCGGAGGACTCTCCAGTCCTCGCTGTTTGAGCAACTGCCAGGCTATTATCCAGCAGAACACCCGTTCCCTCTGGCAGCTTCTGATGCAGTGTTGTAAAAATGCTTTCAAAAGGCCCTCGGCTGCCATTGCAATCGCACGGCAACCTGCGATCTTAGCGTGGGGGGCAGTGTAGGATCCCCCAAACATCAGTCAGGGCAGTTAAATGTATGTACAGAGACTCTCCTGGATAAGCATTGTTACATCATAAATCACTCACCCTCAGATCATTATCCTATACACAAATGAGATACAAAAGGGGAGAGGCTGTCAGTCTTCATGCAGCGGGCAGGGAGAGGCTGGCGCGGCCGGCTCCATGACTCAGAGCATAGCTCCAAGTCAAACTTTACGTGTATAGCCCAGCATTTTACCGCTGTGTGAGCCAGCCTATCGCTGTGTATGGCAGAGGTTTTCTACGGCACATAACAGCTTTATTTTATTTCACAAATGTGTTAGTGCTCATTCACATGGACGTAAATATGCAACGTATTACACAGTGAATAGAGCCCATTGATTTCAATGGGTTCATTCACAGCTGCATATATCTCACGCACGCTGTCATTCACATTATGGCTTTTAAAAAAAAAAAATTTCCTGATCAGTGGCTTAGCGACTTATAAACTCTGTACATACGCAAAGTAAATAATATGTACAGTGTTTATTACACGCCCATAGAGAACAATAGGGCTCTATCGTGTGTAATACGCAGTAAAGTAGAACATGCTGCGTTCTACGTGGGTATTATATGCAATGTATATAAACAAGTGTGAATGGATCAATGAAAATCAATGTACTTTCACTGACTCCATTCACCGCGTAATACACTAATAAATGACGCTTGTGTGAGCCTGTCATTAAGTGTCCTCATTCTGAAGCGCTGCAGCGTTTGACAGAATCCCTGCACCTCTTCATAAATTAAGCGCATCTTCTGATAGCGGGGCTGCTTGATAAGACGAGCAGACAAAGCTTCTGTCCTAACAAATCAGCCCCATGGTGTTTGAACCTAGAAGGAAACTGTGTTCTGTCTCAGTGAAGCATTGTTGTTAGTGAAAGCAGTAAGTTTTTCTTTAGGCCTCATTCATACAAGTGTGGTTTTAGAACAGTAAAGGTGCATGAAAAAAATGCATCTATGCTGCGCTAAAAATTGTGTGAACAGGCAGCTACTCCAGGAGGGAGAGAAGAAACCCCACGGGGCTTCGTGATTTCCCCATAGCAGGGAGAGAGAGAACGGGGCTATGAGGGATTAACCCACAGCTTTGCTCTGTCTCTCCCTGCTATGGGTTAATCCCTCATAGCCCCAATACCTCTCCCTGCTATGGCAGATTAATCCGTAGCCCCCCCTTCTCTCTCCCTGCTCTGGGGATCTCTGAGGGATATCCCCTTATCCCAAAGAGAGTAGGCAGGGCTAGAGAGGGGGTGGGGCTATATGCCTTCTCACAGGGATTCCCCTTAGCAAACAGATAGGGGGTGAGGCACAAGGGCAGAGCCCTCTAGCCTTGTCCTCTTCTCCCACACTCTCGGGGAAGCCCTGTAACTTCCTCTCTCTCCCCGCTATAGGGAAATCTCTTGGGGAGAAAGGTGAAGGGAGTCCCCTACTGCTCCCCACTGCTGGGGAATTCCCAGCTGCTCACAGTGGGACATTTAAAACGTGCAGCCCAGGACCGATCTTTTCTCGCACAACGGACCTTAGGGTTCTTTCCCACGAGTGTATATGAGTCCGCCGTTTTCATGGTCGGACGATATATACTATGATCTAATGCATTGGATTCTAATGCATCAGATTCAGATCACATGGCCATATTCCCAAGACATAAAAGCGCCCAGCTGGGCCAATATAGCGCCGAACGCTTTTACGTCGGGCTCAAAAGATAGTTCTGGAACTATCTTTTGGGACGGAATACGTCAGCAGCTGCATAGGCTCCTATGGGAGCCAATGACAGCGGCTGGAGAAGGGAGGTGGAAGGCAGTTTAGCTAAAGTCCCTCCCTCTTCTCTTCTCCCCTGATTGCAATGGGAGGGGCGGAGCTAAGCACCGCTCCATCCTGCCTCCCCCCATTGCTGGCTGCGGACAAGGGGTGGGAGCCTAGCTACGCCCCCATCCTGTCCCCTCCCATTGCATACAGCCAGAGGGGGGGTGAGTCGGCAAGAGAAGGGGAAGAGGCAACGGCACGGCATGGCGTGGCGCCCTCGGTGCATATGCGCTGGGGCCCATGCCGTCTGAACAGGCGCACAATCGTTAGATTTTACTTCTCAGATTGTAGCATATAACGGCCGGCCGTGAAAACGGCTGCCAATATATGCTCGTGGGAACAAAGCTTGAGATGCGAGCTTTGGAGTTGCATGTCCTATCTTTGATTGGTGCAAGTATTTAGCACATCTAAAATTCCTTCATGTGAACGCTTCTATAGGAAACCATTAGTTCTTATAGTAGCGCTCCTTTCACGTGCCTCTAATGCGTGAAAACAACGCTCATGTGAACGAGGCCTTAGGCTGGATTCACATGAACGTATATCGGCTCGGTTTTCACGCCGAGCCGATATACGTTGTCCTCCTCTGCGGGGGGGGGGGGGGGGATGGAAGAGCCAGGAGCAAGAACTGAGCTCCCGCCCCTTCTCTGCCTGCTCTCCGCCCCTCTGCACTATTTGCAATGGGGAGAGGTGGGATGGGGGCAGGGCTAATTCTCAAAAAAAAAAACTTAGCCCCGCCCCACCTCCTTTCATTGCAAATAGTGCAGAGGGGCGGAGAGGAGGCAGGGAGGGTGCGGGAGCTCAGTTCCTGCTCCTGGCTCTTCCATCCTCCCCCCCTGCAGATGAGGACGACGTATATTGGCTCGGCGTGAAAACGGAGCCGATATACGTTTGTGTGAATGCAGCCCACAAGCTATGTTTCCAAGTTAGTTGTTTTATATTTGCGCTCAAAGTAACTAGCAAACTACACACAAGCTGATGTGATTGGAAGTCATCTGTTTATTCAATTATCAAGCAAAAGTATATATACCAAAAGACATTTGCAGCGGGACTAGAACACGCCCCACCTGTAATAATTATAATTTACTACAATTCATTTATTTTCATTGGTTTGAAAAACTAAACAAGAAAATTAACATCCTAGTCGCTAGGCAGACTTTTCTTAAGGCTGCATTCCCATGAACGTATATCAGCTCGGTTTTCACGCCGAGCCGATATACGTCTTCCTCATCTGCAGGGGGGTGGAGGATTGAAGAGCCAGGAGCAGGAACTGAGCTTCCACCCCCTCTCTGCCTCCTCTCCGCCCCTCTGCACTATTTGCAATGAAAGGAGGCGGGATGGGGCGGGGCCAAGTTCTGGAAATTAGCCCCACCCCTGTCCCGCCTCTCCCCATTGAAAATAGTGCAGAGGGGTGGAGAGGAGGCAGAGAGGGGGCAGGAGCTCAATTCCTGCTCCTGGCTCTTCCATCCTCCCCCCCTGCAGATGAGGACGACGTATATCGGCTCGGCGTGAAAACACAGCCAATATACGTTCGTGGGAATGCAGCCTAAAATTGAAGATGGATACAAAAATGAATAAGGCTATTTACTGCACTAACAACATGGAGAGGGTCCTGGAACCTGGTTGGAGAATAGCTGGGAGGATCCCCAACCCTCATTCCACCTGGTGGATTATGGCTGCTGCTCTGATGGAACAGGTGAGTCTTTATAAGGAGTACAAGTGGGTGAGGCCTATAAGACGAGCAGGCAGGAGGAGTTGAGAAGAGTGGAAGGACTTCTGATGGTTCTGGTCTGTGCAGGTAGAATGACCCCACTGGTAGAGGATCACTGAGGGCTCCTTCCCATTGGTGAACGCAATATCGCCATGAGAAAATCTCAGCAAAAGCGCAGTTTCTAATGTTAAAATGCATTTCATGAAAATCATAAGTTCATGCTTTGTGATGCGCTAAAGAAGAGGCTCCATAGGGAAACGTGGGGGAAAAAAACACACAGAATGATAATACGTGCTGCGATTTTCAACATCACATGAGTAAAAACATCGTGAATGGGAATGAAACAATTAAACCATTGGTTTCACAGCTCTGCGTTTTCACTCCCTCGCGTGTCATGTGAAAGTCGTGTTTTGTTTTTTTTTGTCTCTTGGAAACATGCATAGTTAAGAAAACAAAGTGCACACGCATGTAACATCTGTGCCCACTTCGTTTTGTGTACGCTCCCATAGGCTTTCATGTGTGATCTATTTTAACACTTAATAATCTGGCCTAGTTTTGTCTTAAGGACATGATTTTTTTTTGGGGGGGGGGGGATTTCTGGCCATATGAGGACTTGTTCTTTGCATGGTAAGGTGCAGTTTTTATTGTACCTTTTTGGGTACATATAATGTATTGTACAACTTCTATAAAAAAAAAAAAAAATGGAGGCCAAAGAGGAAAAAAAAAAACAATTTAGGCTTTTTAAAAGGATTTTTTTTTATAGCCTTAAGGGCTTATTTACACGAGCGTATATCGGCTGACGTTTTCATGGCTGGCCGATATATATGCTTCCATCTGAGCAGCCCTCCCCCTCTCTGTCTCTCGCCTCCCCTCCAAGTAGTCAGCAATTGCAGTGGGGGAGTGGTCCCCGCCCCTTGTTCATAGCCAGCAATGGGAGTGGTCCCCGCCCCTTGTTCATAGCCAGCAATGGGAGTGGGCGGGACAGAGCTGAGCTTTGCTTTGTCCCTGTTTCGCCCGCTCCCATTGCAAATTCTGGACTAGAGGAGGGAGGCAGAGAGCTGGGGGGGGGGGGGGGGGTGAACTGCGTACATGGAAGCGTATATCAGCTGGGCATAAAAACCCGACCGATATACGCTTGTGTAAATAAGCCCTAATCTTGCTGTTACAATGGTAAGAAAATGATTTTTTTTACTTTGCATTTGTGCGTGAAGCTGCAGTTTTTGTTGGTACCATTTTGGGCTACACATGGCTTTTTCGATCACTTGTTGGCTGGTTTCACACGGGCGATAAAATCGTGTAATTTCTTTTTTTTTTTATTTTTGTGAGAAGCGCAGAATTATAAACCCAATGATTTTCAATGGTTTCCTTCACATTTGTGATGTTTTAACTGATGTGATGTTGCAAGAAAAAAAATCGCAGTGAAGCTGCAAGATTTTAAAAAATCGCTGCATATCCTGTTTTCGGCTCATTTCTTTAAAGGAATCACTCATTATTTCCTATGGGATCTATAAAAATAAAGAGAATGACCTCTGAAGACATTATGATTTAAGGCTGTACAGCTCCGATGCTGGAAGACATCTGTTGGGGTTCTCTTACTGTATATTGCCGGCCTCTCTGCTGTCGGAGCCTATTCAACGTGACACCTCATGCAGTACTGGCTCTAGCCAGCATCTAGCGCCGTTGTATAATGGCAGAAAAAGAGTAAGCCGACCAGGATACAAATTGGATTGGAAAGGGATAAAAGCACAATATTGGTCCTGGTCTAAGTTTCTCGGATACGTATCATGCTCGCCTATGTGAATAGTCAGTCAGCAAAAATATGGGAGCTTTTTAAAAAAAAATATTTAATTGCTGTAAAATTAGTTTGCTTTCTTTCACTGCATTTGTTGTTTTAGTGCATTGTCTGAACAAAGCCTTAGGCTGGCGACGAGCGTAGCGGTATCCCGTGGTGGATCTCCGCCGCGGGAGTCGCCACATGTGAGCATGCTGCGAATTCCCGACCACGAGCAGAAAATCGCAAGGATTCTCTGCTCATTGACACGGCGCCAGCACTTTCCATAGCAACGCTATGAAAAGGTTCACGCGGTGTGATTCCCCAGCAATTTGCCACCAACGAAATCGCGTCCGTGGACAGGGGCCCTTAGTATAAGGTACATGAAGTTATGTTCACACATTCTGTTTAAACTGTTATTGGTTTTACTATCATTCTACAAAAATTTTCTTTATTTAAAAAAAAAATTATTTATTTAAATATACATATTTGTATATTTTTCCGCTCTATGGCAAGTCCTATCCTGGCAGGGGCCATCCAGGCGCGGCTCGGGCGGCGGGCCCTCTGGCGGGGGCCACCCATCCGGTCCAGGCGCGGCCAGCGGCGGGCCCTCTGGCGGGGGCAACCCATCCGGTCCAGGCGCGGCAAACGGCGGGCCCTCTAGCGGGGGCCACCCATCCGGCCCAGGCGCGGCCAGCGGCCGGCCCTCTGGCGGGGGCTACGCATCCGGTCCAGGCGCGGCCAGTGGCGGGCCCTCTGGCGGGGGCTACGCATCCGGTCCAGGCGCGGCCAGCGGCGGGCCCTCTGGCGGGGGCCACACATCCGGTCCAGGCGCGGCCAGCAAAGTGCCCTCTGGCGGGGGCCATCCCTCCAGTCCAGGCGCGGCCAGCGGTGGGCCCTCTGGCGGGGGCCATCCCTCCGGTCCAGGCGCGGCCAGCGGCGGGCCCTCTGGCGGGGGCCATCCCTCCGGTCCAGGCGCGGCCAGCGGCGGGCCCTCTGGCGGGGGCCATCCCTCCGGTCCAGGCGCGGCCAGCGGCGGGCCCTCTGGCGGGGGCCATCCCTCCGGTCCAGGCGCGGCCAGCGGCGGGCCCTCTGGCGGGGGCCATCCCTCCGGTCCAGGCGCGGCCAGCGGCGGGCCCTCTGGCGGGGGCCATCCCTCCGGTCCAGGCGCGGCCAGCGGCGGGCCCTCTGGCGGGGGCCATCCCTCCGGTCCAGGCGCAGACAGCGGCGGGCCCTCTGGCGGGGGCCATCCCTCCGGTCCAGGCGCGGCCGGCGGCGGGCCCTCTGGCGGAAGCCGCCCATCCGGTCCAGGCACGGCTGACGGCGGGCCCTCTGGCGGGGGCCTTCCCTCCGGTCCAGGCGCGGCCAGCGGCGGGCCTATTCCTCCGGTCCAGGCGCGGCCAGCGGCGGGCCCTCTGGCGGGGGCCATCCGTCCGGTCCAGGCGCGGCCAGCGGCGGGCCCTCTGGCGGGGGCCATCCGTCCGGTCCAGGCGCGACCAGCGGCGGACCCTCTGGCGGGGGCCATCCGTCCGGTCCAGGCGCGGCCAGCGGCGGGCCCTCTGGCGGGGGCCATCCATCCGGTCCAGGCGCGGCCAGCCGTCTGGTCCAGGCGCAGCCAGCGGCGGGCTCTCTGGCGGGGGCCATCCCTCCGGTCCAGGCGCGGCCAGCGGCGGGCCCTCTGGCGGGGGCCATCCGTCCGGTCCAAGCGCGGCCAGCGGCGGGCCCTCTGGCGGGAGCCATCCATCCGGTCCAGGCGCGGCCAGCCGTCCGGTCCAGGCGCGGCCAGCGGCGGGCTCTCTGGCGGGGGCCATCCCTCCGGTCCAGGCGCGGCCAGCGGCGGGCCCTCTGGCGGGGGCCATCCCTCCGGTCCAGGCGCGGCCAGCGGCGGGCCCTCTGGCGGGGGCCATCCCTCCGGTCCAGGCGCGGCCAGCGGCGGGCCCTCTGGCGGGGGCCATCCCTCCGGTCCAGGCGCGGCCAGCGGCGGGCCCTCTGGCGGGGGCCATCCCTCCGGTCCAGGCGCGGCCAGCGGCGGGCCCTCTGGCGGGGGCCATCCCTCCGGTCCAGGCGCGGCCAGCGGCGGGCCCTCTGGCGGGGGCCATCCCTCCGGTCCAGGCGCGGCCAGCGGCGGGCCCTCTGGCGGGGGCCATCCCTCCGTTCCAGGCGCGGCCAGCGGCGGGCCCTCTGGCGGGGGCCATCCCTCCGGTCCAGGCGCGGCCAGCGGCGGGCCCTCTGGCGGGGGCCATCCCTCCGGTCCAGGCGCGGCCGGCGGCGGGCCCTCTGGCGGGGGCCATCCCTCCGTTCCAGGCGCGGCCGGCGGCGGGCCCTCTGGCGGGGGCCATCCCTCCGGTCCAGGCGCGGCCGGCGGCGGGCCCTATGGCGGGGGCCATCCCTCCGGTCCAGGCGCGGACGGCGGCGGGCCCTCTGGCGGGGGCCATCCCTCCGGTCCAGGCGCGGCCGGCGGCGGGCCCTCTGGCGGGGGCCATCCCTCTGGTCCAGGCGTGGCCGGCGGCGGGCCCTCTGGCGGAAGCCGCCCATCCGGTCCAGGCACGGCTGGCGGCGGGCCCTCTGGCGGGGGCCTTCCCTCCGGTCCAGGCGCGGCCAGCGGCGGGCCTATGCCTCCGGTCCAGGCGCGGCCAGCGGCGGGCCCTCTGGCGGGGGCCATCCCTCCGGTCCAGGCGCGGCCAGTGGCGGGCCCTCTGGCGGGGGCCATCCGTCCGGTCCAGGCGCGACCAGCGGCAGGCCCTCTGGCGGGGGCCATCCGTCCGGTCCAGGCGCGGCCAGCGGCGGGCCCTCTGGCGGGGGCCATCCATCCGGTCCAGGCGCGGCCAGCCGTCCGGTACAGGCGCAGCCAGCGGCGGGCTCTCTGGCGGGGGCCATCCCTCCGGTCCAGGCGCAGACAGCGGCGGGCCCTCTGGCGGGGGCCATCCCTCCGGTCCAGGCGCGGCCGGCGGCGGGCCCTCTGGCGGGGGCAACCCATCCGGTCCAGGCGCGGCAAACGGTGGGCCCTCTAGTGGGGGCCACCCATCCGGCCCAGGCGCGGCCAGCGGCCGGCCCTCTGGCGGGGGCCACGCATCCGGTCCAGGCACGGCCAGTGGCGGGCCCTCTGGCGGGGGCTACGCATCCGGTCCAGGCGCGGCCAGCGGCGGGCCCTCTGGCGGGGGCCACACATCCGGTCCAGGCGCGGCCAGCAAAGTGCCCTCTGGCGGGGGCCATCCCTCCAGTCCAGGCGCGGCCAGCGGCGGGCCCTCTGGCGGGGGCCATCCCTCCGGTCCAGGCGCGGCCAGCGGCGGGCCCTCTGGCGGGGGCCATCCCTCCGGTCCAGGCGCGGCCAGCGGCGGGCCCTCTGGCGGGGGCCATCCCTCCGGTCCAGGCGCGGCCAGCGGCGGGCCCTCTGGCGGGGGCCATCCCTCCGGTCCAGGCGCGGCCAGCGGCGGGCCCTCTGGCGGGGGCCATCCCTCCGGTCCAGGCGCGGCCAGCGGCGGGCCCTCTGGCGGGGGCCATCCCTCCGGTCCAGGCGCGGCCAGCGGCGGGCCCTCTGGCGGGGGCCATCCATCCGGTCCAGGCGCAGACAGCGGCGGGCCCTCTGGCGGGGGCCATCCATCCGGTCCAGGCGCAGACAGCGGCGGGCCCTCTGGCGGAAGCCGCCCATCCGGTCCAGGCACGGCTGATGGCGGGCCCTCTGGCGCGGGCCTTCCCTCCGGTCCAGGCGCGGCCAGCGGCGGGCCTATGCCTCCGGTCCAGGCGCGGCCAGCGGCGGGCCCTCTGGCGGGGGCCATCCCTCCGGTCCAGGCGCGGCCGGCGGCGGGCCCTCTGGCGGGGGCAACCCATCCGGTCCAGGCGCGGCAAACGGTGGGCCCTCTAGTGGGGGCCACCCATCCGGCCCAGGCGCGGCCAGCGGCCGGCCCTCTGGCGGGGGCCACGCATCCGGTCCAGGCACGGCCAGTGGCGGGCCCTCTGGCGGGGGCTACGCATCCGGTCCAGGCGCGGCCAGCGGCGGGCCCTCTGGCGGGGGCCATCCCTCCGGTCCAGGCGCGGCCAGCGGCGGGCCCTCTGGCGGGGGCCATCCCTCCGGTCCAGGCGCGGCCAGCGGCGGGCCCTCTGGCGGGGGCCATCCCTCCGGTCCAGGCGCGGCCAGCGGCGGGCCCTCTGGCGGGGGCCATCCCTCCGGTCCAGGCGCGGCCAGCGGCGGGCCCTCTGGCGGGGGCCATCCCTCCGGTCCAGGCGCGGCCAGCGGCGGGCCCTCTGGCGGGGGCCATCCCTCCGGTCCAGGCGCGGCCAGCGGCGGGCCCTCTGGCGGGGGCCATCCATCCGGTCCAGGCGCAGACAGCGGCGGGCCCTCTGGCGGGGGCCATCCATCCGGTCCAGGCGCAGACAGCGGCGGGCCCTCTGGCGGAAGCCGCCCATCCGGTCCAGGCACGGCTGACGGCGGGCCCTCTGGCGGGGGCCTTCCCTCCGGTCCAGGCGCGTCCAGCGGCGGGCCTATGCCTCCGGTCCAGGCGCGGCCAGCGGCGGGCCCTCTGGCGGGGGCCATCCGTCCGGTCCAGGCGCGGCCAGCGGCGGGCCTATGCCTCCGGTCCAGGCGCGGCCAGCGGCGGGCCCTCTGGCGGGGGCCATCCGTCCGGTCCAGGCGCGGCCAGCGGCGGGCCCTCTGGTGGGGGCCATCCGTCCGGTCCAGGCGCGACCAGCGGCGGGCCCTCTGGCGGGGGCCATCCGTCCGGTCCAGGCGCGGCCAGCGGCGGGCCCTCTGGCGGGGGCCATCCATCCGGTCCAGGCGCGGCCAGCCGTCTGGTCCAGGCGCAGCCAGCGGCGGGCTCTCTGGCGGGGGCCATCCCTCCGGTCCAGGCGCGGCCAGCGGCGGGCCCTCTGGCGGGGGCCATCCGTCCGGTCCAAGCGCGGCCAGCGGCGGGCCCTCTGGCGGGAGCCATCCATCCGGTCCAGGCGCGGCCAGCCGTCCGGTCCAAGCGCGGCCAGCGGCGGGCTCTCTGGCGGGGGCCATCCCTCCGGTCCAGGCGCGGCCAGCGGCGGGCCCTCTGGCGGGGGCCATCCCTCCGGTCCAGGCGCGGCCAGCGGCGGGCCCTCTGGCGGGGGCCATCCCTCTGGTCCAGGCGCGGCCAGCGGCGGGCCCTCTGGCGGGGGCCATCCCTCCGGTCCAGGCGCGGCCAGCGGCGGGCCCTCTGGCGGGGGCCATCCTTCCGGTCCAGGCGCGGCCAGCGGCGGGCCCTCTGGCGGGGGCCATCCCTCCGGTCCAGGCGCGGCCAGCGGCGGGCCCTCTGGCGGGGGCCATCCCTCCGGTCCAGGCGCGGCCAGCGGCGGGCCCTCTGGCGGGGGCCATCCCTCCGGTCCAGGCGCGGCCAGCGGCGGGCCCTCTGGCGGGGGCCATCCCTCCGGTCCAGGCGCGGACGGCGGCGGGCCCTCTGGCGGGGGCCATCCCTCCGGTCCAGGCGCGGACGGCGGCGGGCCCTCTGGCGGGGGCCATCCCTCCGGTCCAGGCGCGGCCAGCGGCGGGCCCTCTGGCGGGGGCCATCCCTCCGGTCCAGGCGCGGCCAGCGGCGGGCCCTCTGGCGGGGGCCATCCCTCCGGTCCAGGCGCGGACGGCGGCGGGCCCTCTGGCGGGGGCCATCCCTCCGGTCCAGGCGCGGACGGCGGCGGGCCCTCTGGCGGGGGCCATCCCTCCGGTCCAGGCGCGGCCGGCGGCGGGCCCTCTGGCGGGGGCCATCCCTCCGGTCCAGGCGCGGCCGGCGGCGGGCCCTCTGGCGGGGGCCATCCCTCTGGTCCAGGCGCGGCCGGCGGCGGGCCCTCTGGCGGAAGCCGCCCATCCGGTCCAGGCACGGCAGGCGGCGGGCCCTCTGGCGAGGGCCTTCCCTCCGGTCCAGGCGCGGCCAGCGGCGGGCCTATGCCTCCGGTCCAGGCGCGGCCAGCGGCGGGCCCTCTGGCGGGGGCCATCCCTCCGGTCCAGGCGCGGCCAGCGGCGGGCCCTCTGGCGGGGGCCATCCGTCCGGTCCAGGCGCGGCCAGCGGCGGGCCCTCTGGCGGGGGCCATCCGTCCGGTCCAGGCGCGGCCAGCGGCGGGCCCTCTGGCGGGGGCCATCCGTCCGGTCCAGGCGCGACCAGCGGCGGGCCCTCTGGCGGGGGCCATCCATCCGGTCCAGGCGCGGCCAGCCGTCCGGTACAGGCGCAGCCAGCGGCGGGCTCTCTGGCGGGGGCCATCCCTCCGGTCCAGGCGCGGCCAGCGGCGGGCCCTCTGGCGGGGGCCATCCGTCCGGTCCAAGCGCGGCCAGCGGCGGGCCCTCTGGCGGGAGCCATCCATCCGGTCCAGGCACGGCCAGCCGTCCGGTCCAGGCGCGGCCAGCGGCGGGCTCTCTGGCGGGGGCCATCCCTCCGGTCCAGGCGTGGCCAGCGGCGGGCCCTCTGGCGGGGGCCATCCCTCCGGTCCAGGCGCGGCCAGCGGCGGGCCCTCTGGCGGGGGCCATCCCTCCGGTCCAGGCGCGGCCAGCGGCGGGCCCTCTGGCGGGGGCCATCCCTCCGGTCCAGGCGCGGCCAGCGGCGGGCCCTCTGGCGGGGGCCATCCCTCCGGTCCAGGCGCGGCCAGCGGCGGGCCCTCTGGCGGGGGCCATCCCTCCGGTCCAGGCGCGGCCAGCGGCGGGCCCTCTGGCGGGGGCCATCCCTCCGGTCCATTCGCGGCCAGCGGCGGGCCCTCTGGCGGGGGCCATCCCTCCGGTCCAGGCGCAGACAGCGGCGGGCCCTCTGGCATGGGCCATCCCTCCGGTCCAGGCGCGGCCGGCGGCGGGCCCTCTGGCGGAAGCCGCCCATCCGGTCCAGGCACGGCTGACGGCGGGCCCTCTGGCGGGGGCCTTCCCTCCGGTCCAGGCGCGGCCAGCGGCGGGCCTATGCCTCCGGTCCAGGCGCGGCCAGCGGCGGGCCCTCTGGCGGGGGCCATCCGTCCGGTCCAGGCGCGGTCAGCGGCGGGCCTATGCCTCCGGTCCAGGCGCGGCCAGCGGCGGGCCCTCTGGCGGGGGCCATCCGTCCGGTCCAGGCGCGGCCAGCGGCGGGCCCTCTGGCGGGGGCCATCCGTCCGGTCCAGGCGCGACCAGCGGCGGGCCCTCTGGCGGGGGCCATCCGTCCGGTCCAGGCGCGGCCAGCGGCGGGCCCTCTGGCGGGGGCCATCCATCCGGTCCAGGCGTGGCCAGCCGTCTGGTCCAGGCGCAGCCAGCGGCGGGCTCTCTGGCGGGGGCCATCACTCCGGTCCAGGCGCGGCCAGCGGCGGGCCCTCTGGCGGGGGCCATCCCTCCGGTCCAGGCGCGGACGGCGGCGGGCCCTCTGGCGGGGGCCATCCCTCCGGTCCAGGCGCGGCCAGCGGCGGGCCCTCTGGCGGGGGCCATCCCTCCGGTCCAGGCGCGGCCAGCGGCGGGCCCTCTGGCGGGGGCCATCCCTCCGGTCCAGGCGCGGCCAGCGGCGGGCCCTCTGGCGGGGGCCATCCCTCCGGTCCAGGCGCGGCCAGCGGCGGGCCCTCTGGCGGGGGCCATCCCTCCGGTCCAGGCGCGGCCAGCGGCGGGCCCTCTGGCGGGGGCCATCCATCCGGTCCAGGCGCAGACAGCGGCGGGCCCTCTGGCGGGGGCCATCCATCCGGTCCAGGCGCAGACAGCGGCGGGCCCTCTGGCGGAAGCCGCCCATCCGGTCCAGGCACGGCTGATGGCGGGCCCTCTGGCGCGGGCCTTCCCTCCGGTCCAGGCGCGGCCAGCGGCGGGCCTATGCCTCCGGTCCAGGCGCGGCCAGCGGCGGGCCCTCTGGCGGGGGCCATCCCTCCGGTCCAGGCGCGGCCGGCGGCGGGCCCTCTGGCGGGGGCAACCCATCCGGTCCAGGCGCGGCAAACGGTGGGCCCTCTAGTGGGGGCCACCCATCCGGCCCAGGCGCGGCCAGCGGCCGGCCCTCTGGCGGGGGCCACGCATCCGGTCCAGGCACGGCCAGTGGCGGGCCCTCTGGCGGGGGCTACGCATCCGGTCCAGGCGCGGCCAGCGGCGGGCCCTCTGGCGGGGGCCATCCCTCCGGTCCAGGCGCGGCCAGCGGCGGGCCCTCTGGCGGGGGCCATCCCTCCGGTCCAGGCGCGGCCAGCGGCGGGCCCTCTGGCGGGGGCCATCCCTCCGGTCCAGGCGCGGCCAGCGGCGGGCCCTCTGGCGGGGGCCATCCCTCCGGTCCAGGCGCGGCCAGCGGCGGGCCCTCTGGCGGGGGCCATCCCTCCGGTCCAGGCGCGGCCAGCGGCGGGCCCTCTGGCGGGGGCCATCCCTCCGGTCCAGGCGCGGCCAGCGGCGGGCCCTCTGGCGGGGGCCATCCATCCGGTCCAGGCGCAGACAGCGGCGGGCCCTCTGGCGGGGGCCATCCATCCGGTCCAGGCGCAGACAGCGGCGGGCCCTCTGGCGGAAGCCGCCCATCCGGTCCAGGCACGGCTGACGGCGGGCCCTCTGGCGGGGGCCTTCCCTCCGGTCCAGGCGCGTCCAGCGGCGGGCCTATGCCTCCGGTCCAGGCGCGGCCAGCGGCGGGCCCTCTGGCGGGGGCCATCCGTCCGGTCCAGGCGCGGCCAGCGGCGGGCCTATGCCTCCGGTCCAGGCGCGGCCAGCGGCGGGCCCTCTGGCGGGGGCCATCCGTCCGGTCCAGGCGCGGCCAGCGGCGGGCCCTCTGGTGGGGGCCATCCGTCCGGTCCAGGCGCGACCAGCGGCGGGCCCTCTGGCGGGGGCCATCCGTCCGGTCCAGGCGCGGCCAGCGGCGGGCCCTCTGGCGGGGGCCATCCATCCGGTCCAGGCGCGGCCAGCCGTCTGGTCCAGGCGCAGCCAGCGGCGGGCTCTCTGGCGGGGGCCATCCCTCCGGTCCAGGCGCGGCCAGCGGCGGGCCCTCTGGCGGGGGCCATCCGTCCGGTCCAAGCGCGGCCAGCGGCGGGCCCTCTGGCGGGAGCCATCCATCCGGTCCAGGCGCGGCCAGCCGTCCGGTCCAAGCGCGGCCAGCGGCGGGCTCTCTGGCGGGGGCCATCCCTCCGGTCCAGGCGCGGCCAGCGGCGGGCCCTCTGGCGGGGGCCATCCCTCCGGTCCAGGCGCGGCCAGCGGCGGGCCCTCTGGCGGGGGCCATCCCTCTGGTCCAGGCGCGGCCAGCGGCGGGCCCTCTGGCGGGGGCCATCCCTCCGGTCCAGGCGCGGCCAGCGGCGGGCCCTCTGGCGGGGGCCATCCTTCCGGTCCAGGCGCGGCCAGCGGCGGGCCCTCTGGCGGGGGCCATCCCTCCGGTCCAGGCGCGGCCAGCGGCGGGCCCTCTGGCGGGGGCCATCCCTCCGGTCCAGGCGCGGCCAGCGGCGGGCCCTCTGGCGGGGGCCATCCCTCCGGTCCAGGCGCGGCCGGCGGCGGGCCCTCTGGCGGGGGCCATCCCTCCGGTCCAGGCGCGGACGGCGGCGGGCCCTCTGGCGGGGGCCATCCCTCCGGTCCAGGCGCGGACGGCGGCGGGCCCTCTGGCGGGGGCCATCCCTCCGGTCCAGGCGCGGCCAGCGGCGGGCCCTCTGGCGGGGGCCATCCCTCCGGTCCAGGCGCGGCCAGCGGCGGGCCCTCTGGCGGGGGCCATCCCTCCGGTCCAGGCGCGGACGGCGGCGGGCCCTCTGGCGGGGGCCATCCCTCCGGTCCAGGCGCGGACGGCGGCGGGCCCTCTGGCGGGGGCCATCCCTCCGGTCCAGGCGCGGCCGGCGGCGGGCCCTCTGGCGGGGGCCATCCCTCCGGTCCAGGCGCGGCCGGCGGCGGGCCCTCTGGCGGGGGCCATCCCTCTGGTCCAGGCGCGGCCGGCGGCGGGCCCTCTGGCGGAAGCCGCCCATCCGGTCCAGGCACGGCAGGCGGCGGGCCCTCTGGCGAGGGCCTTCCCTCCGGTCCAGGCGCGGCCAGCGGCGGGCCTATGCCTCCGGTCCAGGCGCGGCCAGCGGCGGGCCCTCTGGCGGGGGCCATCCCTCCGGTCCAGGCGCGGCCAGCGGCGGGCCCTCTGGCGGGGGCCATCCGTCCGGTCCAGGCGCGGCCAGCGGCGGGCCCTCTGGCGGGGGCCATCCGTCCGGTCCAGGCGCGGCCAGCGGCGGGCCCTCTGGCGGGGGCCATCCGTCCGGTCCAGGCGCGACCAGCGGCGGGCCCTCTGGCGGGGGCCATCCATCCGGTCCAGGCGCGGCCAGCCGTCCGGTACAGGCGCAGCCAGCGGCGGGCTCTCTGGCGGGGGCCATCCCTCCGGTCCAGGCGCGGCCAGCGGCGGGCCCTCTGGCGGGGGCCATCCGTCCGGTCCAAGCGCGGCCAGCGGCGGGCCCTCTGGCGGGAGCCATCCATCCGGTCCAGGCACGGCCAGCCGTCCGGTCCAGGCGCGGCCAGCGGCGGGCTCTCTGGCGGGGGCCATCCCTCCGGTCCAGGCGTGGCCAGCGGCGGGCCCTCTGGCGGGGGCCATCCCTCCGGTCCAGGCGCGGCCAGCGGCGGGCCCTCTGGCGGGGGCCATCCCTCCGGTCCAGGCGCGGCCAGCGGCGGGCCCTCTGGCGGGGGCCATCCCTCCGGTCCAGGCGCGGCCAGCGGCGGGCCCTCTGGCGGGGGCCATCCCTCCGGTCCAGGCGCGGCCAGCGGCGGGCCCTCTGGCGGGGGCCATCCCTCCGGTCCAGGCGCGGCCAGCGGCGGGCCCTCTGGCGGGGGCCATCCCTCCGGTCCATTCGCGGCCAGCGGCGGGCCCTCTGGCGGGGGCCATCCCTCCGGTCCAGGCGCAGACAGCGGCGGGCCCTCTGGCATGGGCCATCCCTCCGGTCCAGGCGCGGCCGGCGGCGGGCCCTCTGGCGGAAGCCGCCCATCCGGTCCAGGCACGGCTGACGGCGGGCCCTCTGGCGGGGGCCTTCCCTCCGGTCCAGGCGCGGCCAGCGGCGGGCCTATGCCTCCGGTCCAGGCGCGGCCAGCGGCGGGCCCTCTGGCGGGGGCCATCCGTCCGGTCCAGGCGCGGTCAGCGGCGGGCCTATGCCTCCGGTCCAGGCGCGGCCAGCGGCGGGCCCTCTGGCGGGGGCCATCCGTCCGGTCCAGGCGCGGCCAGCGGCGGGCCCTCTGGCGGGGGCCATCCGTCCGGTCCAGGCGCGACCAGCGGCGGGCCCTCTGGCGGGGGCCATCCGTCCGGTCCAGGCGCGGCCAGCGGCGGGCCCTCTGGCGGGGGCCATCCATCCGGTCCAGGCGTGGCCAGCCGTCTGGTCCAGGCGCAGCCAGCGGCGGGCTCTCTGGCGGGGGCCATCACTCCGGTCCAGGCGCGGCCAGCGGCGGGCCCTCTGGCGGGGGCCATCCCTCCGGTCCAGGCGCGGACGGCGGCGGGCCCTCTGGCGGGGGCCATCCCTCCGGTCCAGGCGCGGCCGGCGGCGGGCCCTCTGGCGGGGGCCATCCCTCCGGTCCAGGCGCGGCCGGCGGCGGGCCCTCTGGCGGGGGCCATCCCTCTGGTCCAGGCGCGGCCGGCGGCGGGCCCTCTGGCGGAAGCCGCCCATCCGGTCCAGGCACGGCAGGCGGCGGGCCCTCTGGCGGGGGCCTTCCCTCCGGTCCAGGCGCGGCCAGCGGCGGGCCTATGCCTCCGGTCCAGGCGCGGCCAGCGGCGGGCCCTCTGGCGGGGGCCATCCCTCCGGTCCAGGCGCGGCCAGCGGCGGGCCCTCTGGCGGGGGCCATCCGTCCGGTCCAGGCGCGGCCAGCGGCGGGCCCTCTGGCGGGGGCCATCCGTCCGGTCCAGGCGCGGCCAGCGGCGGGCCCTCTGGCGGGGGCCATCCGTCCGGTCCAGGCGCGACCAGCGGCGGGCCCTCTGGCGGGGGCCATCCATCCGGTCCAGGCGCGGCCAGCCGTCCGGTACAGGCGCAGCCAGCGGCGGGCTCTCTGGCGGGGGCCATCCCTCCGGTCCAGGCGCGGCCAGCGGCGGGCCCTCTGGCGGGGGCCATCCGTCCGGTCCAAGCGCGGCCAGCGGCGGGCCCTCTGGCGGGAGCCATCCATCCGGTCCAGGCACGGCCAGCCGTCCGGTCCAGGCGCGGCCAGCGGCGGGCTCTCTGGCGGGGGCCATCCCTCCGGTCCAGGCGTGGCCAGCGGCGGGCCCTCTGGCGGGGGCCATCCCTCCGGTCCAGGCGCGGCCAGCGGCGGGCTCTCTGGCGGGGGCCATCCCTCCGATCCAGGCGCGGCCAGCGGCGGGCCCTCTGGCGGGGGCCATCCCTCCGGTCCAGGCGCGGCCAGCCGTCCGGTCCAGGCGCGGCCAACGGCGGGCTCTCTGGCGGGGGCCATCCCTCCGGTCCAGGCACTGCCAGCGGCGGGCTCTCTGGCGGGGGCCATCCCTCCGGTCCAGGCGCGGCCAGCGGACGGCCCTCTGGCGGGGGCCATCCCTCCGGTCCAGCGGCGCGGCCAGCGGCGGGCCCTCTGGCGGGGGCCATCCCTCCGGTCCAGGCGCGGCCAGCGGCGGGCCCTCTGGCGGGGGCCATCCCTCCGGTCCAGGCGCGGCCAGCGGCGGGCCCTCTGGCGGGGGCCATCCCTCCGGTCCAGGCGCGGCCAGCGGCGGGCCCTCTGGCGGGGGCCATCCCTCCGGCCCAGGCGCGGCCAGCGGCGGGCCCTCTGGCGGGGGCCATCCCTCCGGCCCAGGCGCGGCCAGCGGCGGGCCCTCTGGCGGGGGCCATCCCTCCGGCCCAGGCGCGGCCAGCGGCGGGCCCTCTGGCGGGGGCCATCCCTCCGGCCCAGGCGCGGCCAGCGGCGGGCCCTCTGGCGGGGGCCATCCCTCCGGCCCAGGCGCGGCCAGCGGCGGGCCCTCTGGCGGGGGCCATCCCTCCGGTCCAGGCGCGGCCAGCGGCGGGCCCTCTGGCGGGGGCCATCCCTCCGGCCCAGGCGCGGCCAGCGGCGGGCCCTCTGGCGGGGGCCATCCCTCCGGCCCAGGCGCGGCCAGCGGCGGGCCCTCTGGCGGGGGCCATCCCTCCGGCCCAGGCGCGGCCAGCGGCGGGCCCTCTGGCGGGGGCCATCCCTCCGGCCCAGGCGCGGCCAGCGGCGGGCCCTCTGGCGGGGGCCATCCCTCCGGCCCAGGCGCGGCCAGCGGCGGGCCCTCTGGCGGGGGCCATCCCTCCGGTCCAGACGCGGCCAGCGGCGGGCTCTCTGGCGGGGGCCATCCCTCCGATCCAGGCGCGGCCAGCGGCGGGCCCTCTGGCGGGGGCCATCCCTCCGGTCCAGGCGCGGCCAGCCGTCCGGTCCAGGCGCGGCCAACGGCGGGCTCTCTGGCGGGGGCCATCCCTCCGGTCCAGGCACTGCCAGCGGCGGGCTCTCTGGCGGGGGCCATCCCTCCGGTCCAGGCGCGGCCAGCGGACGGCCCTCTGGCGGGGGCCATCCCTCCGGTCCAGGCGCGGCCAGCGGCGGGCCCTCTGGCGGGGGCCATCCCTCCGGTCCAGGCGCGGCCAGCGGCGGGCCCTCTGGCGGGGGCCATCCCTCCGGTCCAGGCGCGGCCAGCGGCGGGCCCTCTGGCGGGGGCCATCCCTCCGGTCCAGGCGCGGCCAGCGGCGGGCCCTCTGGCGGGGGCCATCCCTCCGGCCCAGGCGCGGCCAGCGGCGGGCCCTCTGGCGGGGGCCATCCCTCCGGCCCAGGCGCGGCCAGCGGCGGGCCCTCTGGCGGGGGCCATCCCTCCGGCCCAGGCGCGGCCAGCGGCGGGCCCTCTGGCGGGGGCCATCCCTCCGGCCCAGGCGCGGCCAGCGGCGGGCCCTCTGGCGGGGGCCATCCCTCCGGCCCAGGCGCGGCCAGCGGCGGGCCCTCTGGCGGGGGCCATCCCTCCGGCCCAGGCGCGGCCAGCGGCGGGCCCTCTGGCGGGGGCCATCCCTCCGGTCCAGGCGCGGCCATCCCTCCGGTCCAGGCGCGGCCAACGGCGGGCTCTCTGGCGGGGGCCATCCCTCCGATCCAGGCGCATATAATTTATCTCCCCCCCCCAGCACACACATAGGGCAGCATATAATTTATCTCCACCCCCCCCCCCCCCGAACACACATGGGGCAGTATATAATTTATCTCCCCCCCCCCCAGCACACACATAGGGCAGGATATAATTTACTTCTCCCCCTCCCCCCCCCCCCCCCGCCGGGCAGCACACACATAGAGCAGCATATAATTTATCCCCCCCCCAGCACACACATAGGACAGCATATAATTTACTTCTCCACCCCCAGCACACACATAGGGCAGCATATAATTTACTTCCCCCCAGCACACACATAGGACAGCATATAATTTATCTCCCCCCCAGCACACACATAGGGCAGTATATAATTTACTACCCCCCCCCAGCGCACACATAGGGCAGCATATAATTAACTCCCCCCCCCCAGCACACACATAGGGCAGCATATAATTTACTCCCCCCCAGCACACACATAGGGCATCATATAATTTACTTCCCCCCCAGCACACACATGGGGCAGCATATAATTTACTCCCCCCCCAGCACAGACATTGGGTAGCATATAATTTACTCCCCCCCAGCGCACACATAGGGCAGCATATCATTTATCTCTCCCCCCAGCGCACACATAGGGCAGCATATAATTTACTTCCCCCCCCCCAGCACAGACATTGGGTAGCATATAATTTACTCCCCCCCCAGCGCACACATAGGGAAGCATTTAATTTATCTCTCCCCCAAAACACACATGGGGCAGCATATAATTTACTTCCCCCCCAGCACAGACATAGGGCAGCATATAATTTACTCCCCCCCCAGCACAGACATAGGGCAGCATATAATTTATCTCTCCCTCCCAGCGCACACATAGGGCAGCATATAATTTATCTCTCCCGCCAGCGCACACATAGGGCAGCATATAATTTACTTCCCCCCCCAGCACACACATGGGGCAGCATATAATTTACTCCCCCCCCCAGCACAGACATAGGGCAGCATATAATTTACTCCCCCCCCCAGCACACACATAGGGCAGCATATAATTTACTTCCCCCCCCCCAGCACACACATAGGGCAGCATATAATTTATCTCCCCCCCCCAGCACATACATAGGGCAGCATATAATTTATCTCTCCCTCCCAGCGCACACATAGGGCAGCATATAATTTACTTGCCCCCCCAGCACACACATAGGGCAGCATATAATTTATCTCCCCCCCCCAGCACACACATAGGGCAGCATATAATTTATCTCCCCCCCAGCACACACATAGGGCAGCATATAATTTACTCCCCCCCAGCACACAACTAGGGCAGCATATAATTTACTTCTCCCCCTCCCCCCCCCCCCCCGCCGGGCAGCACACACATAGAGCAGCATATAATTTATCCCCCCCCAGCACACACATAGGACAGCATATAATTTACTTCTCCACCCCCAGCACACACATAGGGCAGCATATAATTTACTTCCCCCCAGCACACACATAGGACAGCATATAATTTATCTCCCCCCCAGCACACACATAGGGCAGTATATAATTTACTACCCCCCCCCAGCGCACACATAGGGCAGCATATAATTAACTCCCCCCCCCCAGCACACACATAGGGCAGCATATAATTTACTCCCCCCCAGCACACACATAGGGCATCATATAATTTACTTCCCCCCCAGCACACACATGGGGCAGCATATAATTTACTTCCCCCCCCAGCACAGACATTGGGTAGCATATAATTTACTCCCCCCCAGCGCACACATAGGGCAGCATATCATTTATCTCTCCCCCCAGCGCACACATAGGGCAGCATATAATTTACTTTCCCCCCCCCCAGCACAGACATTGGGTAGCATATAATTTACTCCCCCCCAGCGCACACATAGGGAAGCATTTAATTTATCTCTCCCCCAAAACACACATGGGGCAGCATATAATTTACTTCCCCCCCAGCACAGACATAGGGCAGCATATAATTTACTCCCCCCCCAGCACAGACATAGGGCAGCATATAATTTATCTCTCCCTCCCAGCGCACACATAGGGCAGCATATAATTTATCTCTCCCGCCAGCGCACACATAGGGCAGCATATAATTTACTTCCCCCCCAGCACACACATGGGGCAGCATATAATTTACTCCCCCCCCAGCACAGACATAGGGCAGCATATAATTTACTCCCCCCCCCAGCACACACATAGGGCAGCATATAATTTACTTCCCCCCCCCAGCACACACATAGGGCAGCATATAATTTATCTCCCCCCCCAGCACATACATAGGGCAGCATATAATTTATCTCTCCCTCCCAGCGCACACATAGGGCAGCATATAATTTACTTGCCCCCCCAGCACACACATAGGGCAGCATATAATTTATCTCCCCCCCCCCAGCACACACATAGGGCAGCATATAATTTATCTCCCCCCCAGCACACACATAGGGTAGCATATAATTTACTCCCCCCCAGCACACAACTAGGGCAGCATATAATTTACTTCCCCCCCCCAGCACACACATAGGGCAGCATATAATTTATCTCTCCCGCCAGCGCACACATAGGGCAGCATATAATTTACCTCCCCCCCAGCACACACATGGGGCAGCATATAATTTACTCCCCCCCCAGCACAGACATAGGGCAGCATATAATTTACTCCCCCCCCCAGCACAGATATAGGGCAGCATATAATTTACTTCCCCCCCCCCAGCACACACATAGGGCAGCATATAATTTATCTCCCCCCCCCAGCACACACATAGGGCAGCATATAATTTATCCCCCCCCCAGCACACACATAGGGCAGCATATAATTTATCTCCCCCCCAGCACACAACTAGGGCAGCATATAATTTACTTCCCCCCCCAGCACACACATAGGGCAGCATATAATTTATCTCCCCCCCCAGCACACACATAGGGCAGCATATAATTTATCTCCTCCCCCAGCACACACATAGGGCAGCATATAATTTACTACCCCCCCACGCACACATAGGGCAGCATATGATTTACTCCCCCCCCCCCCCCCGGAGCACACATAGGGCAGCATATAATTTACTCCCCCCCAGCACACACATAGGGCAGCATATAATTTATCCCCCCCCCTGCACACACATAGGGCAGCATATAATTTATCTCTCCCCCCCAGCGCACACATAGGGCAGCATATAATTTACTCCCCCCCCCCAGCGCACACATAGGGCAGCATATAATTTATCTCCTCCCCCAGCACACACATAGGGCAGCATATAATTTACTACCCCCCCCCCCCACAGTGCACACATAGGGCAGCATATGATTTACTCCCCGCCCCAGCATACACATAGGGCAGCATATCATTTACTCCCCCAACCTCCCCCTCCTCTCCGGCAGGATTACCTTGAAAACTGACCTAGGTCCTAAGAGGTGTACAGGCGTGGAGGCTGCTGCTGCTTGTACAGAGGCGGCTCTTCCTCCTACTTGTGGGACGCTCTGTTGTTTGGTGCTACAGTCCTCAGCGCTTCAAGAAGGCGCCTTGTGATTGGTTGCGGCGCGCTGCTTCCACACCAGTAAGGACCATTGTATTTCAGCCGCACTTCAGTAGCGGAGAGCGATTTCAGCAACCTCATTGGTTGTTGGGTACACACCCCCCAGTTTGAGGTGTGGGGGGTGTGTACCCAACAACCAATGAGGTTGCTGGAATCGCTCAACGCTACTGAAGTGCGGCTGAAATACAATATATGCGGCCCCTTCAGCAGCGCTCTGCGCTCACACTAACCTGCTATGTGTGGAAGCGGCCCTTTCAGCAGCGCTCTGCGCTCACACTATAGCAGGTTAGGGGCCGTGGGATTGTTCCTTTTAGAACAAAAGTTCCCGGCGGTGCCGCGGACCGGCAGTAAACACCTAACGGACCGGCCCCGGTCCACGGACCGGCGGTTGGGGACCCCTGCTCTAAATAAGAACTACGTGGTGCACCAGTACATTGATGATAATTAACATTGTGATTTGTTTTGTATAGCTAGTGTGAGCTCCTTTACACGGCTGCAGCTTGGGTGGTGCTTGAATTTGTGGTGTTACAGATGTATCGATATAAATACAGTTTTCTGTAAAAATGGTAAAACTTGTTTTGTTTTTATTGCGCGTTCATATAGCAAAAATCTTCATTTTAGCAGCACAGGGTCTATTATATTATATATCTGCAATGTGGCTTGGAGCGAGGGGGTTCATATTGTATTTGGGGTGTTGATTGTTGTGCACCAGGACTGTCTTTTTTTAATCCCAGTCCGCTCCTGATTAGGGTACATTTCACATGGGGCAAAAATGCTACAGATATTTCGTGCAGACTTTCCACATGGAGAATTCGCAGCATTTACAATATAAGCCATATGGATGAGATTTAATAAATCCCAACTACATCTATGAGTATGTCTAAAAGAAAAGCTGTCTTAGTTGCCCCCGGCAACCAATCACAGCGCAGCTTTTGTTTTGTATTCTGTCCTGGTAGAATGAAAGCTGTGCTGTGATTGGTTGCTAGGGGCAACTAAGACCTGTTTATCTTGTAGGCAGTTTCTTAAATCTGCCACATAGTGTGGAAGAAAAATTGCGTGCAGGATATTTAAAATTGTAGCATGATGACTGTTTGCTGCAGATTTCACTGTTTACAACCAAAATGGTGAAATTTGCACAAATACCAAACTTCAAGACAAAATCCACAACCTCAAACTCTGATTTAAATGACTGATTACGTAAACATTTTCCATGAATTGTTCACTTACGCTTCACGGTGGTCCCTCTCGCTGGTGGTAATATCCATAATGGTGCTGCTCCTTCAGTCCCCCAATCACAGCACACTTGGCCCTTGGATATGTCTGCGTTGTGGCTCTTCTGACTGCTGGATATATTTCCTTGTATCCTCTGAAGGTCTTGCTGTTGCCTTTTCTTTCTTCATCTCTCTGGCACTATTCCTCCTCTTCTAGCTTTCCTGGCTGTTACTGCCAAAATCCAACCCAGTTAGGTTCACTTCTTGTCAATGTCAGCAGCAGTTCTCATCAATGCTTCAAGATGGCGCCTGACTCACCAACTGTCACTTGTGTCCTTCAAGCATTATGATGTCAGGCTCTGCCCACTCTAAGCCCCGCCCACTATAGGCTCCGCCCACTTCAGCCCTGCGCTGTTCAGAGGCCTATCTTTATTATGTCTTATATTAGGGCCCATATCACCCCCTTACAATAGTGATAAAGAATAAAAACCTGCATTCTGTTGATATCCAAAGCCTTTCGATAGTCCGGCCCCTCACAGTGTTTTTAATCATTTTTTAATAGGATCAGTAATAATCATCATTGACTGAAATTGTACCACGCATGTTAGCTTTTAAAAAAAACACAGATGTTTTACATGTGACTTTAATTGTATTTTAGATGTTTTCTTTGCTTTTCCACCCAGTTTGTTCTCCACCTCTGGCCGCGTTCACACTTGTCGCCTAAACTTGCTGACCTGCACTCCTGCGTGGTTTTCAGTTGCAGTTAATGGCTGCACGATTTCCTAGGTAAGCTGCTATATTGTTCAGCTTTAAAGGCTGTTTTTCAGGTAAACCTGAGTTTATCCACAAAACTCCCCGGTAATTATTTGCACCCCACACTGAACAGCGCGGCATGCGGATTTTAGCTGCAATTATCCAATGGGAAGAATGTAACTGAGATGCGATGATCAATATGTAGCTGCAGTTATCTGTGCAAAACTGCAAGATGGAACTCCTATTGTTCCTTCTATATCCAAGCTGTAGTTTTTTATTGGTACTATTTTGGGGTGGATACGGCTTTTTCGATCACTTTTTTTTTAATAATTGTTTTTGAGTCAAAATTAATAAAATAAGTATTTTGGCTCTTATTTTGTTCTCCCTGCAGGTTAAACATTGCTCAATGTATTATACTGGTGGTTACGCATGCAGTGATATCAAACATGTGGTTTAAGTCTTAATTATTTTAACCCCTTAAGGACTAAGACTTATTTTTAATCTGACATCTGTCACTTAATACGCTGATAACTTTTGAATGCTTTTACTTGTTAGTGGTAAATGTTCAACAATAAATTTTGCCTTTTATTAATAAAAATCTATATTTATTGAAAATTTAGAAAAATTTGCAATTTTCACATTTTGCTTTTCTCCTTGTAAGGGCTTATTCACATGAACGATATTATCATGTAAGTTTTGTGTCCTCTACTCTTTTGAATGGGTTCATTTACACAAGTGATTTGCGTTTTTGTATTTTTTTTCTTCCGAGCCCGTTTTATCTCATTCTATTCAATGCAATGGGACCTTAAAATACATCATATGGCAATTGCAGGCAGCTTTTAGAAATGTCCCTTTTGTGGACATAAATCGCTGTTTAGGCACATGGCTGGCTTAGGAGGGAAGGAGCGCTATTTTGCTGGAATAATTTTTTGCCCCTACGGTGTGTTGTGAATTGTTTTCAAATTCAAAATAAATTTTAAAAAATTCCATTTTTTTTCCCATTAATATGCAGGTTTAGCCCCAGATTATAAGCATTTTTTCCAACGACAAAAGAATAGGCACTCCACAACGTGTTACCGAGTTTATCCCAAGCACGGAAATGCCTGTTAGATGGATATAAACTGCTGTTTGGGCACATGGTCAGGCTAACCAAATGGTTAGCAGGCCCAGAGTCCATATTCAAGTACCCAGGTGCCATAGCAACCCATTGGGACCCTGTGATCACATCAGAGGGGTCCAATGTGTGACAGAGGAAGGGCGCTCCCTCTATCAGCCCTTTTATATGCTGTGGTTGTCGACTGTGGCATGTGAAGTCTTAAACAGCGGGGTTTGGAGGTCTCTCCAGTCCTCGCTGTTTGAGCAAGTTCCAGGCTACTATCCAACAGCAGAGCACCCGCTCCCTCTGGCAGCTTCTGATGCAGCGCTGTAAAAAGGCAATTGCATCACAATAAATTCCCTTAACGGGCACTGGAAAAAGGTGTATGGGTGGTCGTTATGGGGTATTCCGGGACTTTTACTACTAATGACCTATTGTCAGGATAGATCATCACTAGTTGCTTGGTGGAGCTCTGCTGCTTGGGATCACCACTGGTCAGCTGATCCTGTGGCCCTCTGTTAGTGCAGTGAGGCCAGTTGTCTGCATTGGTGGTCAGGGCTGGAACTATAACAGAAAGCTTCACTTCTATTGAAATCAATAGGAGTAACTTAGTAACATAGTATGGTAGGCTGAAAAAAGACAAAAGTTCATCCAGTTCAGCTTTTTCTTACCCCCCCCCCCCCCCCCCGCCCACCATGTTGATCCAGAGGAAGGCAGAAGCCTTCTACTAGACTTTTGGCTCTGACTGCAATGAGGAGCTGGAAGGTGTAATAGAAGACATTGTTCCTATTTATTTCAATAGGAGTTACACTGTCTATTACACTTCCAGCCCTGATCTCTGATGTGAATATTCACCCCTGGTGCACTGACACTGGGCCAGAGGATCAGCTGATCAGCAGGGAGCCCCACCAAGCAACTATTCATGATCCATCCTCAAGGATAGGTCATCAGTAGTAAGTCCCAGAATACAGCTTTAACATTGCCCTTCAAATAAACCCTTCAAATTACCCTAGAAAGCAGTGTGGCAGCGTTCAGCAACAGAAGCACAACAAAAAAAGCATTAAAAAAAGCACGTGTTTTTAAACAAAAAAATGCATACATTGTTAAAAACTGTAGGCAAAAAAAAATAAAACATTTTTTTTTGTTATGCTTATTTTTTCAGAAATGCACAATAACGCACAAAAAAAGGTGAAATATGGATGTAGTCTTATGTGTATTCCAGTAGTTTAAACCCTTTTAGTGCTCGGTTTAGACTATACACTAAAATACACATTTACCATATAGTAGAAGTTATCTTAGTGCTGTACTTTTGCCTTGTAATTCTGCATTTTGAAGGGGGTTTACAAGGCAATTTTAATTGATCTGTCCTCCAGGATAGGTTATCAATAGCTGATCGGTTTCAATCTGCTGCTTGAAGTCCCAAACAATCAACTGTTCAGATGGCCACTGTCGCTGGCAAAATACACAGGGTACAGAGCAGAAGCGGATACCGCCGACCCATGTGTAGTGGCCGACGCAGGTAAATGCAGGCACATCTCCCATTAAAATCAATGAGAGTTGTGAATGCAATTACCAGCACTGGCCACTGCACAAGGGTCGGAGTTGCATGCTTTCATTCGGTACCTTGTGTGTTTTGCTGGCAGCAGTGGGCACCCGCACAGCTTCTCGGCTGAGGTCCGCCACTCAGGACTCTCACCAATCAGCTATTGGTGTCTTATCCTGAGGTTAGACAATAAAAATTGTCTGGGAGAACCCTTTTCAATGTGTTCATTGCTGATTCTCATGACACTGATATAACTCACATACTTGCAACTACATTGAATTCTTAAATGTGAATTAGAATACAATTGACCAGCTCTGATAATGTAGCACTCAGTTTATATGATACAGTATACACAGGTAAGAAAGGATGTAGGACAGAAGACAAAAACTGAATGTTACAAGCGAAGAACTCATTTTACACCAAATCTCCAGTGAATTTGGTCTTTCTTTCAATATGGTTCATTTTATACATGCGTAATAATAAATATGTTTTTGTTTGCGTAACGGTGTGAAGAGTCTGTTTGTCAATACACACTATTTTCACAAGTGTTCTTGTGCCGCTGTCAGGCTCTGGCGTGCGTCTCCTCTTCAGCCTTGGTCTTTAGTCTTCTGCCAGCCCTTCCTGGATTGAATGTTGAAATCCACGCCTCCAGGAAGCACTTTTTGTGATTGGCTGAGCTAGCGCTCGAGGACTAATCACAGGCATTCATTCATTGAATAGCTGTGATTGGTTCATTGAGCACTGACTCACAGCCAATGCTTACTGGAGGTAGGGATTTCAACTTCAAATCCAGGAAGGTCTGACAGAAGACTGGGGCTGAAGAGCAGATGCGTGCTGGAGCATGACAGCAGGTGAGAGGTGATGTATTCTTTTTTTATTTTTATGCACATAGGCCTTTGACAGCAGGATTTTCTACTGTGATGTAAAGCAAAGGAAGGATGCATAGGGAAACGGGGGCTACAAAAAATTGTGGCTGTATAGAGCATGCTGTGATTTTGTAGTCTTGCAATGTCACAGGGTGCAAAACATCACTTGTGTGGAAAAACCCACACGCATGGGCTCTACATACGTGTGATTTGTTGCACTGCCACAAAATGGCCTGTAGGGAAGCAGCATTAGGGTGCCTACCCACTAGCGATATATTTTCTTGCGATGCGAGAATGAGCACCTCGCAGAGAAAACTCTGTGATATCGCTCAGTGTTTTCAATGGGGCTGGCGGCAGTGAAATCATAGGGATTACATCGAGGTTAGTATTACTATATGATTGGCACTGCAGGGTGTTATTATTACTATATGAGGGGCAATGCATGGGGGTTTTTACGATACAAGGAGCACTGCAGGGGTGTATTATAAATATAGAGGGAAACTGCAAGGGGTTATTATGATATAAGTGGGAACTTACACCAGGAATTATTACCTTAAAGGCAAACTGGGGGCATTATTAATGTCTAGTGAGCAAAAGAGAGCACTTTTTCAAGGAGCCACACATGGGCAATTATTACTTTCAAGGCAGCAATACTGTCATTATTATTTGTGGGGACAAAAGGTGCATTATTACTGTGTAGGAGCACAAATGAGGCTCTATTATTGTGTGGGGTGCGAAGAATAACTCTATTGGCTGCTTTCTCACAGACCACTATCTATCACGATTAGCGCTGCGTTTCAAACACCACGCTAATTGTGGTACAACACCTCTATTGATTTTAATGAGGCTTCGCAGACTAGCACTCGAACATAGCGTTTCTAACTCCTCAGTTCTCGAGCACTGTCTGCTTTATTTTCAGGCGTTTTAGCGCTTTTTAACGTACTTCATCACAATGATGAGATGCATTAAACACTGTCCAACAATGTAAAACGCAGCAGTTTCGAACGCGGTGCTTTGTGAACGCATGCGTAAAAGCAGCCTTACTGTTTAGGAACAAGAGCTAGCACTTTTATTGTGCAGTAGCATTAATAATGTCCTTAGCACAATATGGAGCACTATCTGGCACTATTGTTTGTAGGGGTACTATGTGTGTGTCACTATTTTCTGTGGGCAATTATAGTTAGGATTAGAGATGAGCGAGCATACTCGTCCGGGCTTGATGCTCGTTCGAGTATTAGGGTGTTCGAGATGCTCGTTACTCGTGACGAGCACTACGCGGTGTTCGAGTCAATTCCATTTCCTTCCCTGAAAAATTTGCGGCATTTTCTGGCCAATAGAAATGCAGGGAAGGCATTACAACTTCCTCCTGTGACGTTCCAGCCCTATCCCACCCCCCTGCAGTGAGTGGCTGGCGAGATCAAGTGACCGCCTAGTATATAAGGCAGCCCCACCCGCTGCTTGCCTCAGACACACGCTGGCAGAGATTAGGGACAGTGCTGCTGCTATAGGTAGAGTGTTAGCGTCTGCAAGAACTCCAACAGTCATTCTTAGGGCCACAGTTCACCTAGTGCACTACTGTTGTGGCTGCTGAGAGCAGTTTTGCACAATAATTTTTTTCTGTTATATCAGACATGCAGGCTATAGCGTTCTCAGGCTGCAGTCTGTACTACGTAGTATAGGGGCAGTATTGGTCAGGCAGGGACAGTGGGTAGTGTAGAAGAACCCCAACGGTGCTTCTTAGGGCCACTTCTTACCGTGTGAATTTCAGTTGTTGCTGCTAGGAGCAGCTTTGCACCAAATGTTTTCTTTCATCTTGGGCTCTGCAGACTATTGCGCTCTCAGTCTGCAGCCAATTCTACAGAGTATAGGGGAAGTATTGGTGAGGCAGGGACAGTGATAGTGTGGAATCCTGTCAACAAGTACCCCAAAAAAGCACCTGTTTAGGGCTATCTGTGACCGTCTGCATTTAACTCTGTGGCTGCTGGTAGTTGTAGTACCTCATTATTGCACAGCTAGGCGTGCTTGCAGTCTTCCAAATAATTTTTTTCCTGGCTGCAGTTTGCGCTGTCTCACTCCAACTGCAGGCCAATAAGAATTCAAAAATTTTTTACACCGCTGTGTATCTGCTGTAAACTGCATGCACAGTGACAGACCGCCATACAGCGAAACTCACATCGGCGCAATCTAGCCTGCATTGCACAAAAATTACCAAAAAAAAAAGGAAAATCATTATGGCTAGCTGTGACTCTGCATTTCACTGCGTGGCTGGTGTGAGCTCGGGAGTATCAGTATTGCATATTGCACAGCTAGGCGTGCTTGCAGTCTTCTGAATAATTTTTTTTTCCTGGCTACTGTTTGCGTTACATAAGCACTATCTCAGTCCAACTGCACGCCAATAAGAATTTAAACATTTTTTACACCGCTCTGTGTCTGCTCTATTCGTAATCCACCATACTGAGGGGTAGGGCTAGGGCTAGAGGACGTGGACACGGGCGAGGACGCGGACTTCCAAGTGAGGGTGTGGGTATAGGCCGAGTTACTGGTTCAGGTGAATCGCAGCCGGCTGCTGCGGGAGTAGGAGAGAGGAAAGTTTCTGGGGTCCCCAGCTTCATGTTACCTTGGTTTGTGTATACTGTTATTACTGGAATGTTACTAATACTGGGCTCTGCCCATACAGCTTCTACGGAAATGTTACTGGGGTCTGTCCCTACTGCTGGCAATGAAATGTTACTGTAATGAGCCTTGTGTGGAGCAGAGTGTAAGCTCTTGCCTACAAACTGAAGGTTGCAAGTTCAATCCCCGCATGCGTCAGGTAGCCGGCTCAAGGTTGACTTATCCTTCCGAGGTTGGTAAAATGAGAACCCAGCTTGGTGGGGGGTAATATGTAATAATTACCTGAAAGCGCTGTGGAATAAGTTGGCGCAATACAAATACCATGATTTATTTTAATGGGGTCTGTCTATACTTATACTACTGAGATGTTACAGGGGTCTGTCTATACAGCTGCAAATGAAAAGTTACTGGGGTCTGTCTATACTGCTGCAAATGAAATGTTACTGGGGTCTGTCCCTACTGTTACTACTGAACTTTTACTGGGGTCTGTCTATAATTACACTACTGAAATGTTACTGGGGTCTGTCTATACTGCTACTACTGAAATGTTAAAAATACTGTGCTCTCCCTATACTGCTGCAATGGAAATAGTTATCTGCTGCTTTGCCCATACTGCTTCTACGGAAATATTACAGGGGCCTGTCTATACTGCTATTACTGAAATGTCACTAATACTGGGCTCTCCCTATACTGCTTCTACGTAAATGTTACAAAGGGTCTGTCTATACTGTGGCTGCTGAAATGTTACTGGGGAGTGTCCCTACTGCTGCCAATGAAATGTTACTGGAGTCTCTCCCTACTGTTACTACTGAACTGTTACTGGGGTCTGTCTAAACTTACACTACTGAAATGTTACTGGGGTCTGTCTATACTGCTACTACTGAATTGTAACTAATACTGGCCTCTGCCCATACTGCTTCTACGGAAATGTTACTGGGGTCTGCATATACTGCTACTACTGAAATGTTAAAAAACGGAAATGTTAATCTGCTGGTTTGCCTATATTGCTTCTATGTAAATGTTACTGGGGCCTGTCTGTACTGCTACTACTGAAATGTTAAAAATACTGTGCTCTCCCTATACTGCTGCAACGGAAATGTTTATCTGCTGCTTTGCCCATACGGCTTCTACGAAAATGTTACTGGGGCCTGTCTATACTGCTGCTACTAAAATGTAACTAATACTGGGATCTCTCTATACTGCTTCTACGTAAATGTTACAGGGGTCTGTCTATACTGTTGCTACTGAAATGTTACTGGGGTGTGTCCCTACTGCTGCCAATGAAATCTTACTGGGGTCTCTCCCTATTGTTAGTACTGAACTGTTACTGGGGTCTGTCTATACTTATACTACTGAAATGTTACAGGAGTCTGTCTATACAGCTGCAAATGAAATGTTACTGGGGTCTGTCCCTACTGCTACCAATGAAATGTTACTGGGGTCTGTCTATACTTATACTACTGAAATGTTACAGGGGTCTGTCTATACAGCTGCTACTGAAATGTTACTGGGGTCTGTCCCTACTGTGGCTAATGAAATGCTACTGGGGTCTGTCCCTACTGATGCTACTGAAATGTTACTGGGGCCTGTCTATACTGCTACTACTGAAATGTTACTAATACTGGACTCTCCCTATACTGCTGCTACTGCTATGTTACAGGGTTGTGGAAAGCGAGGCTTCCCAAAGACATGATGGCGGCGAGGCCGCGCCACTAGGTCCCGAGGCGCGACAATTTTTCAGCAATGCGGTTACTGGGAAGGTGCATATAACCATGGACACGTGAACAGGACACATCCTGCCTCAAAAACATCCCCCTCCTCCTTCTCCAACAATGAAAACATTCTTGGCAAATGCTTTCGCAGTGGTCTGTCTGGCAGCAGTCCAAGAATTTCACCTTAAATGACACAATACTAGCTTTTCCACTTAGGTGTTGTCTATCTGTCTATACCGTTACTACTGAAATCCCACTAATACTGGGCTCTGCCTATACTGCGGTTACGGAAATGTTACAGGGGTCTGTCGATACTGTTACTACTGAAATGTAACTGATACTGGGCTCTGCCTATACTGCAGCTACTGAAATGTTACTGGGGTCCGTCTATACTGTTACTACAGAAGTGTTAATAGGGTCTCCCTCGACTTCTGCAACATAACTGTTAGTGGGGTCAGCTTATACCTTTGCTACAGGAGTATTACAGGAGTCTGTGCATACTATGGGTGCACTAAGTGTTCCCATCACGGTGTTCAACGTACATAGCCCCCCAAAAAATTACCCAGACTGACTAGGGCATGCAGTGTGGGCCGAAGCCTACCTGCATTTTATCTCACGTTACCTTTGCTATTCGGCGCACTGCAATGTTATGAATAATTCACAGAAAAAAACAAAAATCCAACACCCCTTACTCTTCAAAGCAGACACGGTCGCCATAGGCAGTATCGCCACAAGGCAGGCACAATCGCCATCGGCAAAATCGCAGTAGGACAGGCGCAACCGCCATAAGCACTACAAATATGCCGGCAGCCAAACAATGCTGTGGAGGACAAACTTGTCCATGGCAGGCTTATATGCTGTCACTCACTCAACCCACCCTGTCGGTGGGTTCCTGGGACCCACCCATGCTGTGGGTGCACACAGACTTCCCATAGCGGAGTTCTACGTACCTGTCACAATGTAAATTACACATACTGACTGGAGCATGCAGTGCGGGCCAAAGCCAACCTGCATTTCTTCTCACGTTACCTCAGCTTTAAGGGCGGCACTGCAATGGGATATTTTTATGTACCGTCGGTGGCTTCCTGGGACCCACCCCTGCTGTGGGTGCACACAGACTTCCCATAGCGGAGTTGTACCGACCTGTGACTATGTAAATTACCCAGACTGACTGGAGTATGCAGTGTGGACCGAAGCAAACCTGCATTTCTTCTCGCGTTACCTCAGCTTTAAGGGAGGCACTGCAATGGGATTAATTTATGTTCCGTCGGTGGGTTCCAGGGAGCCACCCATGCTGTGGGTGCACACGGAATTCCCATTGAGGAGTTGTACCTGCCTGTGTCTAGTTATAAAAAACTCCAGTCTGACTGGGGCATGCAGTGTGAGCCGAAGCCCACCTGTATTTAATCTGACGTTACCTCAGCTGTGCAGGGCACTGCAATGGGATGTATGTATGTACCGCCAGTGGCTTCCTGGGACCCACCCATGCTGTGTGTTCACCCGGAATTCACATAGGGGAGTTGTACCGGCCTGTGTCTTTTTATAAAAAACCCCAGTCTGACTGGGGCATGCAGTGTGGGCTGAAGCCCACCTGTACTTTATCTGACGTTACCTCAGCTATCCGGGGGACTGCAATGGGATTTTTTCATGTACCATGGGTGGCTTCCTGGGACCCACCCATGCTGTGGGTCCACTCCACACAGACTTCCCATAGGGGAGTTGTACCTGCCTGTGACTATTAATTAAAAAACCCCAGTCTGACTGGGGCATACAGCGTGGGCCGAAGCCCACCTGTATTTAATCTGATGTTAGCTCTGCTGTCCAGGGCACTGCAATGGGATTTATTTATGTACCGCCGGTGGGTTCGAGGGAGCCACCCGTGCTGTGGGTGCACACGGAATTCCCATTGTGGAGTTGTACCTGCCTGTGACTATTTATAAAGAACCCCAGTCTGACTGGGGCATGCAGTGTGGGCCGAAGCCCACCTGTATTTAATCTGACGTTAGCTCTACTATCTGGGGCACTGCATTGGGACAAACTACAGGAGCAATACAGTGCTAATGAGACCTTCATAGTTACGCTAGCATTGAAGTCTGCTCTAGGCCCACGATTGCTGAGGGTTTGTGCAGAGGCCTATGTCCTGGGTGCAGTGAAAGTCCGCTTCCTGCCTACGATTGCTGAAGCTGCGGCCGAGAAAAATGTCGTGGGCGCGGTGCAAGTCAGTCATGTTTGGTTGCTCAGATTTATTAATTGTTCATGTCTTGGGTTGCCTAGGACCCACCTATGCTGTTGGTGCCCACTTAGTTCCCATCGCGGTGTTTGACCTGTCTGGAGCGGCAATGGTACCCAGAGAGCTGTAAGGCAGGAATTTGTGGCAAGTTGGCTATCTGGTTCTGGAAAATAATAACTTATTTTATAAAATAACAAATCAGGAAGCCGCTCAGTAGATTGGAGCTGTATGTGGCAATATTATTTGGATCTGTGAGCGAATAAATGGCATAACTGGAGACATATGTCCTGATACCTACAGGACTGGATTATCATTGGAGGTCTCGGAGCTCCAGTTCCAGACCTTGATCTTTCTCTTGCTTAGGGGGTCTCCACCGGTACCCACTTTGTCACTGAATCAGGAGGTTCTGACATCCAGCTTTGATATGCAGGCTGGATGCTGCGGTGGGGGACCACCCAAGCTCATGTCTAGATCGTGACTGCAGGAGTTTACTAAACCCTGCCCTCCTCTATGGTGATGACAGTGATATGTTGTGCAGCTCGCTGTCCTGTGGCTGGGAAACCTATACAGAAGGACCCTCAAGCCTGTTGTATACAGTTGGTCACTGGGTGATTTGGCCTATGTACAGTCATTTAATCCTCTTCTGAATGTTACTTTCATTGTTGTGTCAGGCAGGCCTGTGTCTGTCACTAGACAACCGTGGACGGGTACCTAGGGCAGCTTAAATTAAGATGTGGCCATGAGATAGTAAAAAAAAGTTTTCACTTTTTTTGTATAACATCTGTCGCTGCCATTCAATTGCTTCTAAAACTGCTGTCAGCCTATGGTTTCAGGGTGCAGACTAAATAACAATACTTAGACCAAATGCACACGGGCAGAAATTACGCGGCGGGATCTCCCACAGAATTTCTGCCCATGCCCACTGCCATAGGATTGCATTAGCCTATGCAGACAACTGCAATTTGGCCGTGTGAAAAGTCACGCAGTAAACAAATCGCGGCATGTCCTATTTCTGTGCGAGTCTAGCAGGGGATCGCACAGAAACATCACTAGTGACGCGAGACGTCGGGAGGAGGTAACGGCTCACATCCCACTGTGAGAATTCTCACAGTGGGATCTGACCCGACCGTCTGCAGGAGGCCTTAGATGTAGGGAGTATACAGCGCATGTAACCTTGAACCACTGGGTAGCAGCATTGCATGTCATCCAGTCAGTCAATGAGTTTCAGCCAGCGATGCCTAATATAACTGCTCAGCGGTTACTGCTTATTTGCGAACAGTCTTTAGCATTGCTTACTACTATGTAGGGTGGTCGCAGAGTAAATGGGGCAAAAAATTTTCTTGCCATTTTTGGGTGTGATTCATAGATTTGACGATATAAGGCAATTTTCAGGGTCTTGTGTGTTCTAGGTCTCCAAATGAATGGTATGTTGAATGTGAGTTGAGGTCTTACTTTCCTTGTCACAGACTACTTGTTATTAAGGAAGGGACAAAGGGAAAAACCCTACCAGATATCTTCCCTTTTCCTGGGGTGGGGACTTGTGTGGCGAATGGCAGGAAGCGCAGTTAAATACTTGAATTTCAAGTAGTAAACTTTTGTATTTTTTTTTAATTGTGACTTTAAAGGGGTTGTCCCGCAAAAGCAATTGAAGTTAAACACTTCTGTATGGCCATATAAATGCATTTTGTAATATACATCGTGCATTAAATATTGGCCATACAGAAGTTATATACTTACCCCCCTGGTGTTGGCGTCCCCGTCTCCATGGCGCCGACCGAAGCCTTCCTCTACCTCGATTAGATGCGCTTGCGCAGTCTGCTCTTCTGTCCCATTGAATGGGGCCGCTCCGGTGTGCTCGCGCCGCACAGGTCGTCTGCGCATGGGGTAAGTATATAACTTCTGTATGGCCAATATTTAATGCACGATGTATATTACAAAGTGCATTTATATGGCCATACAGAAGTGTTTAACTTCAATTGCTTTTGCGGGACAACCCCTTTAAGTGAAATTGGATTCAGAACCTTTGTCTTCCACAACAGCAGCCAGCATGAGTTTAAGGCATAAAGACAAGATTATTTTGATCAGGTACGCATCTCATCAAATTACTGGTAGTAAGTTACCATTAAATTTTCAAGTGTTGCAAAGTGTGTTTTATAATATGTGCCAAGTCAAACTGAACATCAGAAGAAGCTTCAAGACTTACTATCTTAATATTTACGTGAAAGCTTGGTTTAACACCCCCAAGGCGGCTATGGCCCCCAATCCAGAATAGCAATTGTTAAAAATTGCTTATATATTATAAAAAATTGATAAAGAGGTATCAGAGAAAGCAATAGGCAAATGTATAAATCACCTGTGGTATCTAAATTCAGAACAAGTGGCATTTGGGTTTTTGGATGAAACTTTGAAGGAAGAAGTTAGGAAAAAATGGCCTTGAAATTATTATCTTTTTGAGAGCAGGAGGTTGAAAATGAATTAGAAATGTAAGAGCACAATTCAGCCTTGAAGAAGCACATTCGCTGTTGATCAAGGAAATCGATTTTTTTATTTCTCAAACTTTAGATTTTTTGTTTAAACAGTTCAAAACTGCAACTTCTTTCTTGGAAAGTGATCTGGGTGTTTGGTTTGGAAACCCTGATTACTTGAAAGGTAAAATGATAATACAAAAATTAGATGTTGTAAATGACGCAGAGACGCAGAGAGGGGTGTCAAATTGATCCAAGATTTTAGTTCAAGTAATACCATGCTTTTAATTCCCAGTCATTGTTACAAGGCTTGTATAAAGAGTCTGACTTTGGCTTCAAGGAATGCTACCTTCCAATAGGTGGCACTGTGGAGGTATTATTCCATCTCCCTTATTTGCATATTAGCCAGAGGAGCAAGAATGACCTATGAGTCTCCTAACTCATCATCTAGGTGCTCTCACTAAGGAGAAAAGATAGCGTTTCTGACCCCCCCGTCCCAGGCCTCTTGCTAGCAAAGCCAGACTCCTACTCTACACTGATGAAGGGTAAATATCCTGAAACAGCTGTCTGTACATGGAGTCTGGCTTTGCTTTTAATTCCCAGTCATTGTTACAAGGCTTGTATAAAGAGTCTCACTTTGGCTTGAAGGAATGCTGCCTTCCAGGAGGTGGCACAGTGGAGGTATTATTCCATCTCCCTTATTTGCATATTACCCAGAGAAGCATGAATGGCCTTTTTTGTCTCCTCATTCACCATCTAGGTGCTCTCCCTAAGGAGAAAAGATTAGTGCAATATATGTAAAACAACCTTAAAATACCCAGCGCTCCAGTATACATGCCATATATTGATATAAAGTGAAGTAATTTACTTCACAGGGGTGCCTCTGAAGAGTGTACCCCTTGTCCCAGACAGCAGTTAGTATCACGTTGAATGGATCCAGGAATTCACAGTCTCAAGGGGGTTTCAAGCTGATTATTAAATAAAATCAAATGAAAAGCTTTTTGGCTCACAATACAGAGCCTTTCTCAAGCATACAGAATGACAGGTGCATATAGAATATATAAGAGATAAATGAGTGACGTATTCACCTGTCTGGGGGGTTACAGCTGAAAAAGGCATTGTCTGATGACGCCTCTCCTCTGTCTCGCGTTACTTGCCGTGCATGCTGTCTTCGGAACGGATTGTGCATTCCATTGTAGCCATGATGATGTGGCAGTGCTGGGCTTCATTGTGAACCTCTAGGCATTGTCTGATGATGCCCTTCGTCTGTCGCGTGTATGACCTATGGAGCAAAACGTCACTTTTAATTACTACTGCAGTCTCAGAATTCTTCAACCCCCTGAATAAAATCCCTTATAGTAGCACACATTTGCAAATCAAGTGAAGTTTAAGTACATCTGGTGCAACTATTCAATGGCTTCATTAGTTGCATCAGATACTTGGACAGGTTGTGACTTTTGATTGAATGTAAGAAGTATGGCTAAGTCAAAAGAGTGTTCCAAAAAGTTAGAGATCATTGCCTTGCACAAGCAAGAAGACGAATACAAAAAGCTAGCAAAGGCATTGAATTTTCCTAGAGATATCGTTGGAAGCACAGTTTGCCTGTTCAAATTTAAAGGAACACTGGCTACACTACCTAGATGTGGCAGAAAGAGGAAGCTATCACCAACTACCGCCAGATTCCTGAAGTGGTCAAAAACCCTCGAGTGACTGCAAAAAAACCCAAAAACCTGCAACAAGATTTGGTGGCAACAGGCACTGAGGCTACTGTTTTCACAGTAAGGAGCATACTAAACGCAGACCTCTACTGACCCAAAAGAACAAGAGACGTCAATTTCAGTATGCTCAAAATCATATAAATAAGCCACAGACGTTTTGGGATACTGTTCTGTGGATTGATTAATGGTCGCCTATGGCTTTTTTTTCCTCAAAGGAAAATTGAGGTAATCCTGAAATTTTAGCATGACTTGCTGTGATGACTGTGAGTGCATCAGTAAGGGCTTACTCACATGGGCCTATATCACCTGTGCTAAAAGCCCATTGATTTCTATTTGGCCACTCACACTTGGGTTTTCTTTCACATACATATTATGCGCGTAAAAAAGAATGCAGCGTGTCCTATTTTGGTGCGTATTACACACCAATTTAGGCTGGCGGGGTTAACATACACAGCGAATACGTGTGTGCTTCGCATTTTACGTATGTGCAAAATACGTGCATAATCCATGAGACGCATATGTCCATGTGCGTGAGCCCTTAGGTCTCTTTCACACGAGCGTCATTCTGACGGAGTAGGCACATCAAAAAATCGGATCTAAAGGAACCAGTAGCTTCCTCCGGGTTTTTTTCTGAACGATTTTTGCTGCGCCAAAAAAAAATGTGCGTTAAAGGATAAGAGGTGCATTTTTTGATGCTGAGATTTCTTTCTGTCAAAAGATAGGACAAGCCCTATAGTTTGATGACACGCCAGCCGCTGTCCTAGACTCGGCATACTCGTGAATACTACCCATGACATCCTGGTGGCTGCTGTTTGTTCACATGATTTTATGCTCTGGTAGCCGTGATGTTGTAGCGTGGCTATCTGAGCGTTAAACTAACACTTGTGTGAAAGAGTCCTTAAGTAATCTTTACAGAGGAGCCATTGTCATTCTGTGAATGGAGGAGAGCGGGCCGGAGAGCATTCCAGTCACAGTAAACAGGCAGTCGTTCATAGCCGACTACCTGTTTACATGGCCTAACAATCACTGGGTTTTTATTTCTGCTGTGCCTCCCACAAGTGAGCAGTTTGTCACTCAGTGTCCTGTCGGCGCTGCGTGTACACGGGGCCATTATCGCTCAAATTTTCCATCAAAAATTTGCATGATAATCGCCTGTGTGAGGGCACCGCCTGCAGATGGTGCTGTATGTGGTCACATCCAGGGAATGGAGGGTTGTATGTGGTCCAGGTGGCAGGGAATAGGGGGGGCTGTTGGTGGCACATCATGTGGCAGTGGTCTCAAGGAAAGGGGGTTCTGTTAGTGACACTTCATGTGGTGATGGTCTTAGGGAATGGGGGTGCTGTTGGTGGCACTTCCCGTTGTGATGGTTGCAGGGTGTCCAGGTGCTGTTGGCGGCACTTTATGTGGCAGTGGTCGTAGGGAATGGGGGTGCTGTTGGTGGCACTTCATGTGGCGGTGGTCGCAGGGGGGGTGCTGTTGGCGGCAAACTATGTGGCAGTGGTCTCAGGGAAAGGGGGTTTTGTTGGTGGCACATCATGTGGCGGTACTCTCAGGGAATGGGGTGCTGTAGGCAGCACTTCATGTTGTGGTGGTTGCAGGGAATGCGGGTGCTGTTGGCGGCACATTATGTGGCTGTGGTCATAGGGAATAGGGGTGCTGTTGGTTGCCCATTATGTGGCGGAGGTCGCAGAGAATGGGTGTGCTGTTGGCACATTATGTGGCGGTGGTCTCAGGGAAAGGGGGTGCTGTTGGTAGGACATCATGTAGTAGTAGTCTTAGGGAATGGGGGAGCTGTTGGTGGCACATTATGTGGCGGTGGTTGCAGGGAATGGGGCTGCTGTTGGTGGCACTTTATGTGGTGGTGGTCTCAGGGAAAGGGGGTTATGCTGGTGGCACTTTATATGGCGGTGGTCGCAGGGAATGGGGCTGCTGTTGGCAGCACATTATGTGACTGGAATAGTCTCCCGTAGAAATTATTAAGTCAGCTTCTGTCCACTGTGTGAAAGGTCCATGAGTTCTGCAGTAAACTCTAAATGCTGTTAACTGCAGTAAAGACAAGATGGCTGTCCCATAGTCGTGTACAGACAATAGATTAAAAAGAGAATCTATAATGAGAAAATAAAAATAGAAAAAAAGAGAAAAATGGAATATGTTTCACTATCTGGCTTTCCTTAGTGAAAAGTCACACGTGGCATGGGGTAGAGTGCAGACAGGGCGGCCGGCAGGTGCTGGTTCTCCTGCAGCAGCTCCAATAGTAGCTCCTCCACCCGCCGCCAGGACCACAGCTGCCTGGCTGAGCTGTCACCCCCTCACTGATAGCACCCGGGGTGTCCCGCACCAGCTTGCTACGCCACTTTGTAATACATCTCAGAACGAATATTGCTTCAGGATTTTTTTTTAAATGGAGCAAGGGATTATATAATATGGATTATATTTATTTGGCAGCCAAACAGAGGTATACTTTAACTTTGGGGGCAGATGTAACATTTGCACCTGAGACTTGAAGGTGCTTGAAGGTCCAAAAGGCTTCATTGCCACAGAAGATGACAGTAGTATTTTAAGTAAATAGAAAGTTTGCAGCAAACATAGACTTCCATGCTAACAAAGATAGAGACCCGATTTTAAAAATTACAAACAATCAAAGATCACAGTGTTAAGGACCGTTACACATGACCGGTCACATTAACCTTTCAAGCCTTGGGTTCCAAATTAGTTCATACCTGGATGCATCAGGGAGGCCAAAAACTATATGATTTATAGTAATTAGATCCCACAGATACGTAGAGATGAGCCGCGGCAAGTATACAGCCCACTCTGCTTAAGGCGCGTACACTGAGCGTTTATTGACTGAGTATAGTTCTAATACAGGAAAGGAATACGTCATCAGTCATGGGGTTAATCTTATTGGGTTAGAGAAACATCAAGAATTGTGCTTTGTTCAACAATCAGCGCAGTGAGAATAAATATGTGAAATGTCCTTCAAATGATTATTCCTCCCTTGTGAGTTTGGATGGTCGCAGCATCTTATTAGCATGATTCGTTCTTTTCCCAGAGCTCAGGGCGTGGGGGAGTCTCTTCTGATAACGATTTTTTCAGGCTTGGCTCTCGGAAGAATAAAAACAAATCATTAGACATTGCACCGAATATCCTGCTGTAAAGTTATTTCTGCTTGAATTATTGTTTCACTACGCACAAGCTTATTTACATCTTGTAATGCTCCATTTTGTATCTAGCGGCCATTTTGAGACAGATTCTTCCATTTTATGGACCTGTACCTTCTCAACAGTGGTTACCAGAAAATATACAGTGGTTCTTAATGCAGCGCAAAAGCCAAAGGCAAATATATGCTATGAATAAGGGCTCCCACACACTTGCGTTTGCATTTTTTGTTAGCGCGATTGTCAATGGGACTTTCTAATGTTAAATTCAACGCAATGCAATTGTTGCATTTTTAACATTAGAAAGTCCCATTGGCAATCGTGTTAACAAAAAACGCAAACGCAAGTGTGTGGGAGCCCTAAGGATGTGATTGGCCCTCTTTAGGGCTCAGTCACACTGGCTTTTTGACACATGAATTTTTGAACGCATATCTGATGCGTTCAAAAATTTGCGTGACCTAAGCGGGCGTCACTGCAGAAAAATCGCTGCTAGCAGCGTTTATCCGCTCAAAAGGACTCGGTCACATGGGTGTTTCCCACTATCCCCTGCTGCGGCTGTGACAGCTTTGGCAGAGGATTTCTTCATCTCCGAGGGGAGTCCCATTTTCACTGGACACTGTGACAGCATTGTCAGTGTCCAGTGACAATGGGACTCCCCGCGGAGATGAAGAAATTCTCTGTTACAGCTATGGCAGAGAAGCGCAATGTTCTTCCATTGAATTCAATGGAGCTGGCAATACAGCCGGCTCCATTGAAAGCAATGGGCTGCCGGAAAGCGCTGCAGTGATTTTCGGGGAAGGGCTTCACATATAAGCCCTCCCTTGAAAATCAATCCAAAAATGTGTAAAAAAAAAAAATCTATACTCGCCTCTCTTCAGCTGCCGGGGCTCAGCCGCATCCAGCCGGCTCTTCTCCTGCACTGCTCTGAGTAGTAGTCAGCAGGCGGCAATTTAGAATCCCCGCCTGCTGAATGGGCTGCCTCTGATTGGCTGAGCACTGTCACCAATCAGAGGCAGCTCTCAGCTATTGAATGAAAGCTGAGAGCTGCCTCCGATTGGTCCCTGCATCATCCAAGTTCAGTTCAGGAGACTTGCTGTTGGACCAGGAAACTATTGCATATTACAGTTGCAGAAATCTGACCGTAGTACGCTTGTGTGAAACTAACCTTAAAGTGTTAAATAAAGTGCCGATGCCATAAATAACAAATTCATATGAATGATACCAAGACATAAAGTGACAGTGCAACGGGAACCCAATTCATGCACACAAAAATAATCTAAAAAGATAAGTGAATATACATAAAGGCTTCTTCAGATGGGCGTGTTTTAGTCCCATTATGAGGCTGTGATAAAATTTGATTAAAAAAGGCTTGGAACCTAAACATGTGAATGCACATAACATGATAACACGAGTCAGGGACTAGTCTAGGAATGTACAGTAAATGACCTGATAGGATCTGTCTTGTTAACTTAGCTACAGCATATAATTACTGAGAAATCCATAATGAAGAGTGACATTGCCTGGGACAGTTAATTTTTTGTTGCACATGTGTTTATTTTGGCGTGCAACTGTATATTGTATGTATATTGCATTTATTAGACATCTGTGGTTGCCACAGTCGTCTTTCATGATGAGACATAAATGGAGGAATAGGACAGAATAGTCATTTTCCTTGTCTAATGTATTTAGAGGTATATAATTTAAGACTCCTTAATGTATGGTTTCAAGCTGTTAATTGTCAGGGTAAAAGGGTGCACAGGCGACTTCTCATCTTTGACATTTTATCCTCAACAGCTGCTGTGCATCCACCTCAAGATGGGGCCTTAAGGAACAGTCTATGAAAGCCATTAATAATTTCTGTCAAGTTACTCTGGGGCAGTTTATCTGCTGTTGTCTGCCTTTCCTGTGATGCCTCTACACTTCCTTAGCACCTTAATGAAATATAAAGCTTCTTCTGGGTCAGCCAATGGCATCGTAGATGCCCCGCCCTCTCCCCAGCACTAATGAGATTCTGGCACCCTACAGGGGGTATATAAAAGGGCTGCAGGTGTCTCACAGCTCCAGTTCCAGACATGGAGGCTAGGAGCAGTAGTGCCTGTGTGTGCTGCTCAGTAGCACGTCTTGTATGTCAGACGCAGCAGTAAAAGAGGACCATGGAGTTTGTGGTGGTGGCCAGTGAGTGTAGGGGCACTAGTGCTGACCCGATGCTTGGGAAAGGCAGCACTCAAGAGATGACCAGAATGGCCCCGATGACTCGGGGCCAAGGCAGACCACATGGAAGGACTCTCCCTTACTGCATGGGACTAGGTCCCTGAAAGTTGTTCACAGCACCATGGACCTAGGAACAGTGAAAGCTGCAGCAATGATGTAAGATCAGTCCAACACAACAGTTACTGTGCTCACACTACACAGACTATGATTGACGCCTATGGACTGGGGGTTAAATTTTGCTGAAACTATCCCGTAGAATTATACAAGGTTCCCAGGATGGGAGTTATATAATTCCCACAATGAGAGTTATGAGGTTCGTTAATGTGATTTGCAAGACACTGTGACGGGGGACAGGACGCTTCAGGGGTAACAGCTCTTTGAGAGATGTGAGATGGAAATGTACATGGCATGTCTGCTTGCGCCTATGGTGCATGAGCCGGAGCTCTGAAATTTAGCAAGTACTCTGGCACCAATGGTACTTTAGTCCATGAGGTAGTGATGCCGCGGAACTTAGAGGAATAGTACGGAGTGCGACATTTGAATATGGAGTATTACTACTAAGATGTGAGTCACTGGATAAAACAAAGCACACTGTTGCCCTGGGGAAGGACAAAAATGTACCCCTGCACCTCCGATGCATTTACCCCCCAGTTTGCGGAATACTGGGACGGAGATAACCGATCCTGGTGTGACTTCCGATTTATGTTAACATAACGTTTAAAGTATCTGCACTCTCCTATGGAGTGAAAGCACAAATTAACCTATTCGTTCAGTATAATATATTTTTATAAAATATATTGCCTCCACCGCCGTCTGTCATCGCTGCACCATCTTGGAGCTGTGTCACACCACCACCCGCGACCGGTTACAGCGTCAGGAGAGGAGAATATCAGCATCATTGATGATGCCTGAGTAACTATACTGTGACAGTGCTACCTTCTGCATCTATACACACAGCAATTTACTGAATGGTGCCGCGTCTTTTCATTGTATACTCTTCTGTGATGTTCCTCAAAAGGGTTATCCCATGATATGCTATAATGATAATAGTTAATGCTGGTGTTGATAGAAGAAATACCATAGTGATAGCCAAGTACTGTGTAGATGCAAAAGGTTTATTCTGTATGGGTAGTGTTGAATTGGAAATGTTATAAGGGTTAATGTCTAGTGTGTAATGGCCAAGTTTTATTAAGAAATGCTATGATGTTGGTTGTTTGTGTACAGCTGCTAGAGCCTATGACGTATTGCAAAAGTTTAGTATGTAGATGCTCATGGTTATTGCATAGCTCTATAGGTATTTGGGATATTATAAATGTATATCATGCTTTTGACTTGTGTAGCAATGTGGGTGATGCAGCTAACTGATGTGATGACAACTGATAGTTACTGTGAAGACTGATGATAGTGTGTAACCAGGCAGTTAGGGAAGTGTGGACATTGTTTCGATTTGGTCCTAAACCCAGACACGGTAACCATGTTTTTGGCATTCTTCACCAGCAACCATGTTGAGCAGAGGCAGTACGTCTGATGGATGAATCAGAGGGTACGTCTAGCTTCGCAGGGAGGTGCCTTCTGAGGTATAACGTGTAGAGTGTTTTGTGCAAGTGGAGGTGCGTTGATGAAGAGCCTAAGAGTACACATGAGTTCCAAGCAGTCGTGAACCGCAAGATAGGACCTATGATTCCTGCTCTAAAGATGCTGACTTTAGCTTGAGAGTGAGCTGAGGAAATTCGAGACCTCCTATCAAGAAGAAACACCTGCTTGGACCAGTGTAGCTAAAACATCATAGAGACTGTGAGAGTGAATCTGTAAGAGATGAGTTGTATGTCCACATAATGTGCAAGGCCAGATATGTCCATGTATACAAGCATCTGGGAAGATTAAGAGACGGAAACATGTCAGTGTAGCATTCCATACAGACAATTAAGGGGAACCCGTCTTTCCACACAGCACCAGATACTAGTTGAGGGGTTCCCTTTAAGTTGAGGGTGTTTCACAATTGACAGAGTTAGAACTTCTATACCAAAAGACTGTTCTAGTACAAAGAGTTTACTGCGTAGTTGAGAGGCTGAACTTGATTCTGCAAAGACTGGCAAGCTGATACCGTGCTACAAAGATTTCCAATTTACTATGTGTTACAATGTTCTGCAACCAAGTGTAACTTGACCTGTACTGTTTAAAACCCATAAGCTATTTCAGGTGTCTCTACTGTTGAAACCCATAAGCCAATTGAAGTGCCTGTACTGTTGATTCTTGTAAATTATTTAAAGTAGTTGTACTGTACTGTCTGCAACAGCCATGATCACTATTCATGTTGATCGCAGCTGTGGACCCTGTAGATGCTGTGAGAATTGACACTGGCATTTAAATTCTCCAAACCGTGTTCAAGAGTGCCGAATGCTTTGCCTGGCAATGGGATTGCAAGGTGCCATCCTGGTGTCATGGCAGCTGGGGGCCTTCTGAACTCTCTCAGGGTTGCCATGTATTTCTGATTATTAAGATGGTTCTTTGGCCTGTCTTAGTAGAATGCCCACAAAATAGTATAAACTGCAATATATGCTATAAGAAATCAAACGATCGCAAGTTTAAGCCCTCTACAGGACAAAATAAAAGTTTAAAAAATATTTTTTAATACTATTGTAAAAAAATAAAGGATATTAGAAGTTAAAAAAAAGAAAATGTTCCCATGTTTATGTATTTGGTATTGCTGCATTCATAAGAGTCAGATCTATTAAAATAACCCATTATTTATTCTACATGGTGAACATCTTCAGAAAAAAATACACAACATCAGAATTGCCTTCTTTGGTCACCCCATTCCCAACAAAATGTAAAGGCGATCAAAAAGTTGTGTGTACTCCAAGATGGTAGCAATTGAAATCACAAGATGTCCCACAAAAAAATAAGCCCTCATACAGTCCCATCAATGGAAAGATATAAAAGTTATGGGACTCAGAAGATAGCAAAAGAAAATATATTTTATTTTTCAAAAGATATTTTATTTTTTTAAAGTAGTACAGCAAAAAAAAAAATCTAAAGAAATTGTACTGTAATTGTAGTGACCCACAAAATAAAGTTATCATAATATTTTTGCTGCAGTGGGTATGCTGTAAAACAAGACACCCCCCCCCCCCACCCTCCAAAGATGGTGAAATTGTGTATTTTTTACTATTTCACTCCATGTAGAATTTTAAAAAAATCAGTACATTATACGGTACATAAAATAGTACCATTGAAAATACAAGCCTCAGACAGCTATAAAAAAATCAAAGAGTGTTGCCTTTTTGAAAGATGCAAAGGAGGAACTAAAATGGGGGAAAAGGGGTGCATCATTAGGAGTTAAAGGGGTTGTAATGATGAATGAGTCTGTTTAGTTTCTAAAAACAGCTGCACTCTTGTCCTTGGCTCAAGTGCAATACCAGACATAGCCCATGGGGTAGAGTGGAGCTGTTTCTTGGACAAAACAAAAAGCAGACTTTCTCCTAATCCTGGATACCCCGTTCAAATATTTTGTCGATGGTTCCCATTTGACCCTGTGATCACTGAGTACACGTAATATTAGAGTTTAGTATGAAGTTTAGCTTTATTACTGTGTTAAACTTTCTCAAAGAAGTACAATTGAACTTGACAAAAAAAAAAATCTTGTTTGTTTTTAATAACTTCGCATCGGTATGTTTTCTTTATAGAAATAAAAGGTTCTTCAAACATTCTAAATCTGGAGATAGAATATATCCTTTGTGTATTACCCATGACCTGAATGCAACCCTGTCATCTTTAAAAGCTTACAGTGGCAGCTTATCAGATATTAGAAATGCATGGCGGCCTTATCAGCAGTGAGCAGGGCCAAGGGAAACAGAGCGCTCCAACAAGACAAATATTAGAGGGGGAGAGGATATTTTAGTCTCCCGCTATCTATAAATGAGGGATTTCATGGTCAGTACTTCATTAGCTTTGCTGTTTGGTGGCCTTCCATTTAATGAAAGACACTGGAGCAAAGTTTCCAATGTTTTTTTTGTTCCTGGGACACTTACGGAACTTTTTGGTACAAATGTAACAAAGGTTCCTTAACAAATGGTTAAAGTGTTCCTCCAGTCATATGCTAAAATTCTGTCCTGGGACTGGAGTGGGCACTTATATTATCTGTTGATGACCCTCTGATCCACTGCTCCTGGGACTTATTTTTTGTCACCCAAGATGGCCGATGCAATCTTCACATTGCCTAAGTACAGTTCACTGGTAGCATTTAACTACCAATGCATTATATCTGCTCTCTAATTGGCTACAACTGCTGACCTAATCAGCTATGGACAATCAGAGAGCAGTGCACAGTGTATATTAGGTAGTTAAAAAATTACGATTACCATCTTGGATAGCCCGAAGAATGCACCTTCCCATTAAAATTGGGAAGTGTGTGACAGATCTGTTTTTTTACATTTTACTTCAGGTTTTCTCCTACCAAAAATGGAGCACAGAGATCGAAACCCTGAACTGAGCAATAACACGGGTGCTAAAGCAGCCTAATAATACTTTTATCACAGCACAGTCTACCAACCTAAATTTTAAAGCTGTAGCCTGAATATTTCATTTTTTCACAGACCTAAAATGAACACAGTCTCCAAATATCGAGGCAAGCCTTCGAAAGGAATCTTGTTTCTTCAAGACAATGCTGTACCTCACAAGAAGACCATACGGACCAGAAATTGGCAGAGCTTCGCTTTGAAGTTCTGAAACACCCAGCCTGCTACCTGGTCTGCCAATTTCTGGTTTCCTTTGGATTCCTTTCTAAAGCTTGCCTCAACATTTGGAGACCATGCTCACTTTAGAACAGTGAAAAAAAAGCAGGTTACAACTATGAAGTTTAGGTCAGACACATGAAATATAATAAACTTTGATAAAACGTATGGTCAGTCTAAAAGTAGGAGAAATAAGAAAAGCCAAAGACTTATCAGCACCCCTGTTGTACCACTATGCAAAGGACAAATAATACCGTCACACCATGACCTCATATTACATTTTCTCTGATTGTAGATGCCCTTTTTACCTTTTCTCCTTCATCCAACTTAGACAGCCATGAGGACTTCTTCCAACCCCAAATCAACTCTGCATAGTTTGCCACACAGTCTTTAGTGCTTATCTTATTTAGTACCCTACTTATTTTTACCCACCTCTATACAAACTCACCTTCCATAAAACCTCAGATGGTAATAGAGTCACTCATTGCAGTGATGCCCCCCTTGGTGCCCTTAAAAGTAATAATTGCTCCCCTTTTGCACCTTACACAGTAATAGTGTCCACAAGTGGTAATAGTGCACTCTTTATGCCTTACTCAGTAACAGTGCTCCTCTCTTAGTGCCTTACACAGTAATAATACCACCACACAGTAATAATGCCCCCTTCTGTGCTCCCTACCTAGCAATACCTCCCTTTGTGCCCCACACAGTAGAAATGTGGCATTTTATATCACAACATATTAGCAATGCCCTCTTTTGAGCCCCAACACAGAAGAAATGTTCCCCTTTCTGTCCCCACATACTAGTAAGTCTTTTTTTGTGTTCTACATTGTAATAATTTTAGTGCACATCCCCATTAATAGTGTGCACCACTGAAGCATGTTCCTGACTTTAAAGCAACCTGTGCCTTACAAGAATAGGTTGTGGGGTGCTCCTCCGAAGTTGTCAACTGAAGCTACAGGCTACTGATGTGGATACTGTTGAAAGCAACACTTGCGAGGGCATCCACGGCATTTGCCTTGAGTGTCCATAGTAGTGAAAACATTGATCCCTTTCCCCTCCAGACCTTGTTACGCCACTGCCAAAACCCTTCATTGGTGGACAATTTTGAGGCCCCTGCTACACTGCAGTTTTCAGTTACCTGTTGTGCAAAATGGAGTATTGCCTTGTTGCACAACTGCAAATGGATATCCTGTGGTGGCCTTCAACTAGATCTCTCTGTGGTGGGGGACATTTTATGACTCAGCATTAGTGAATGGTTCATCATGGTAACAATATTCTTCCCCTATGCACAGATATGTAGTAGGATGTATGATATATACTGGAGACTATTGGGGGCATCACTTTATTAGCCATAGTAGAGAGCAGAGGCGTAACTTGAAGCTGCTGGTTCCCCAGTGCAAAATCTGGAACTGGGCCCCCAACTATAAAGCTTCATTGATAGTATTGGTTTGCAATATGGGGAAGAGAGACTTTATGGGCCCAGGTGTGACTGCATCCTCTGCACCCCCTATCCTTATGCCCTGGCCACTAACAATAGTCACGTCTCGCTTTAGCAGACCAGAACCATCCATATGTTTAAGGGAATGGCCCTGCAAAATGCCTTCGACCATTGAATTCGATTTCTGAAGCTGAGAATCATTATAATGGCTAACAGATTGATAGATATCACAAATAATTGACTATCATATATATGAGAACTCACCACCTCCCATGTAACAGGTTGCCACTGGAGGTGGTGAGTTCTTATGCAATTGAAGTCTTTTATCAGAGGCTGGAAAGACATCTGTCTGGGATGATTTAGTGATTCTGCACTGAGCAGGGGGTTGGACCAGATGACCCTGGGGGTCCCTTCCAACTCTAGAATGGTACGATTCTATGATATTTACCAACACTTGAATCTGAAATTTTGGAACATTGTAAGCATCATGGCTGTTCCACCCAGTAGTTCTCCTTTGTATACAAGTATACATAAACCCGCCTCTGGATTGGTTCACAGAAATGTTAGCCTTTTTATCTCATTTTTGTTGTTTGTTCTATGTTTCTCTTCCAGATATTGGTTTATAATATGGAAGGTCTTCCAGTAGTTGGGTATAGGTGTGTTTTGGGGTCAAGAGAAGGTAGAAGCTGAGTATTTTTTGTCATTTATGATGGTCCTCTCACTCAATTGTATTTTCAGTAGCAGTGTGTGATGCCTGAAATCCCTTCATTGTAATCCCACCAGTCATTACTATTCTGCTTCTTACACCAATTTCCATCTCATTTAGAATATCTTAAATATTTGTGTATAGAAGACCCGCAGGCAAAAAGACGAAAAAAGTAAACATTTACCATAGAATATCTGACAGTCTTTAGTTCTATGGGGCATTGATGTAAGAAGCTTGGAGCATCTGTCTTCTTTCTTCATGCCAAGCTATCTTGCTGGAGAAAGCTGCATTTTGTCTGATAAGTACCCAGGAGAAAACTGAAGACATTTAATTACGCGATTGTATAATTGCTTCATTCTTTGGTCAGATCCTGAAGTGTCTTTGTTTAAGTGAGTGGAAAAAGAAGTTCAATTATCTTCGGATGATTTTACATAAACACCCACCATAGATAAGCTGTTTATTTCAGTGAGTCCTAGGGTGAGTATAATAGAGGGATCTTTTCTGCTATTACCCTCCTTCAGTGCTATATATACTGGATACAGTTTGTCAGGTGACAATATAGACACAAATAATAGGATTCCCTGATACCCTTGATGATTTAGAATTTAATTGAAAAAAAGGAAGCTCATGGAGCAAAATACCTATGCATCAACAAGTATTGCACATGTAATCCATGCCAGCCTTATGTTGGATGGTTCCCTGTGCAATATATTCTGTTTGTGCCCTTACCCCTTTGGGTGCAGTGTCATACTGTGAGAAGACCAATGTAACCGGCTTAGAACTTCCCCGTTATTCTGGACAAGTGTCAACTTGATAGGCAACCAGTGGATTGGGTTCCAGCATGGGAATATCTGCCCCATCTCCGAAGGTATGGTCATAGTGCCCTTATCATCTTGAGTGGGCAGAGGGGTCAGCAGAGACTCCTGGCCCAGTTCTGGTCATACTGGTTTGGGACATGACCAGGTCTTGTAATGGGCCCTGTTGGCGGCTTTAGGATGGAGACTCTACAGAAAACACAAATAGGCATCTGGAGTGGATGTTGATGCAGATAATGGTAAACTTTGATAAAAATGCAAACAAGGGAACAGCTTAAATCTGTCCATGTTCCTGAGTCTATTCATTTCGTGTTTAGATTGGTAATTTGTTTGTCCTAGTGGTATTGTATCAAGAGTCTGTGCCTGTATATTGGTGTCGACATCAGTTCTTACCTGGTTACCGGAAACAAAGATCCTTTCCTAGATGACCACTGTCGTAGGGAGAGAGGGAACCAGGCAGAGCTTGACTCTGAGCTACTTCTAGGTGCTTCACTACTGCCAGTCTACAGAGCAAGCTGTGTCCAAAGGGCAATTTACTGCACCACCACAATAAACACAGGAGAGACTCCACTTATCTTCCGCTGACTGCAGTTTAGCTGCTTCTGCTACATCCATTCTCTCAGTTCCGGCTCAGAGTCCCGTTCTTTTGTTCCGTCCTTCTTAAAGCAATAGTCCTTGCAAACGACATAGCACAACGTAATAACGAGGAAATTCGTACCCCCTTACTATGTATAAACATCAATACCAATATCTAAAACGGTAACATATGTTGGACAAATAAAAATGTTATACAGTTCTACCACAACCATTTACAGCAAAAAATGACACGATACAGTGCCTAAGCAGCAGCGCCATACATTGCCAGAAAATACCAGCATACAGTGCTCAAATACTGTATTGCCAACAGTGACCAACAGCTCTATGTAAAACGACTGATCTAATAATATAACATTAAGAATGATAACAATATTATAGTTCATTTTCATCACAAACCTTGGATCCTAGGCCATTTGCACCCCATTAAGCAGAAGCCCTTCACCAGGCCCCAGGCTGCCATGGCAGCCAAACAGCACCCACAATCTCTTCACAGGATGGCTGATTGGGAAACCGGGGGTGCCCCCTTCCTCTGCTAAGAAATGTAAATGTTGTTGTCAGCACTAATAGTGGCAATAACTGGTTAAATGGTTAAAATCAGAGTCATGTCCGATTCTGGTTGCTGCGACCGAGTGTCCATTGTATTTTATAGGCAGCACCTACCTTGTATGGAGTGGACTCTGCTTCTGAGCCTGCTCTGTACAATGGCACTCAACATCCGCCATTCATGTACACTGGGTGTTGGGAAGGGTTTATGCATATATTAACATTATATTAATAAAAAATCATTGTGGAATTCCTTTAACCCCACCTTTGATAATCCATAAACTCTGCTAATCCAGGCAGGGAGAAAAAATTAGGAGAGATACCTCTGATTCAGTGATGTAACATATTTTTCATTAGCATTTTATTTTGGGCCTCAAAGAGTCTCAAAGCTGCCTACCCTTACAAATCAACTTTACAGTATGTACTTTTCTATCTGTCTCATCATCTAGAATATTTGATAATCCAGTATTTATCTGTTCCAACTAATGCCGCATTAAATAAATTTTATTATTTTCTGAAATAAAGATTATAATTACAGTACAGACACAGGGCTATGCAAATTTGCAATAGCGTCACTTCTATGATAAGTCTATGAATCATAACTATAAAAATAAATTATATTCTCCCAATATCCAACAAAAAAAATATTTAGGCACCTACAAAAAAACCCCAAAACTATTCTATCTCACTCCCTCACCCCCTCCAAATCTCATTAGCTTTTCTACAATACCTCAATGCAACCAGCACTCAATGGGAATTATCCATTATATATATATATATATATATATATATATATATATATATATATATATATATATATATATTACCCTCCTCCACAAATTTCCTCAAACTTAGTCAGTCTCTTGATATATCCCCCTTAAAAAAGGTATAACCTCTTATTTTTACAATAAAATCTCCTACTGTCATGAGAGATGGGGGGGGGGGGGGGGGGGGGTACTGGCTGCTTCCAATGGGCAGTGATCAGTTTCTGCGCTTGATATTCCCAGAAGGGTGTGCCTATCAAGCCGATCAACAATATCCAGTATACAAGTTCTTGGATTAAGACCAATATCAACATGATATATTTTTAAAAAATATCTCTAGTACCCCAATTCCAAAATGCATTATTACACAATAACCAGACCATATGCATTAAATCTGCACCATCCATGTAACATTTCGGATTGTCTGACTTTAGTCTAATACTCATGCTAAACAACTTTAATGGAGTACGATAAACTCAATGCACTAATATGCAACAATATTTATTGATCAGGTCTTAGCTAATTATGCAGGATAGTGCTGTAAATTAAGAGGACGGCATTTATAACATGTTCACTTGATAACTGGAAGGGATTGTTGACTTTATATGAACCTTCCGGCTGCTGCGCCCTCATTGCTGTTTTCCATCTGTGCTGTCAAGCCTGTAGATATATATGAGCTGTGTATTTCGTTGTCTTGGGATACAGCACAACACTGGTCAGAGCTGTGGGGTCTCCAGTGCACAATACAGCTGTATTAGGTCCAGGATCACATTTGCTTGAATATATTCAACCCATTGGTTAAACACAAAAGAAACCAAATTCAGCAAAGAAGAAGAAGCAAAAGTATTATAAAATCTCATACAAGATAAAAATGGAAAGCAGCTAATAGAACTCTCATAATTATCTTCTAATTAGAGCAACGACAATGCTACATGTCTCTATGACAGCCTACTATTAATTTGTCCATATATCAATATGATGTAGTCTCCTAATTCCCTGCAGGGTTGGCAATACATGCTCCCAGGTCTATGATAGATATATGAAGCGGATTCCCTTGTGAATTTATAATGTAGGCTCTAAATCTATGTAGACAGAAAGCATAATGATGAGACTAAACCAGGCTGCCAGACAAGAGCGAGATGGCTGCTTATATATCATGAGACCCCTGAAGGATCACACAATACAAATTACTGTACATTAAGTCAGATGACTTGTATAATTTGTCCAATGTCTCAGTTTTTTAATCTTACTTTGTTCCCATTCCATGTTCATATTGTCCACACATGAACAGCGTACTATATTGAAGGGTAGTTTATAACCTGAACTGATGTAAAATACCATAAAATCCCAGGTCTCCTGTGTAAAATGGTGTTACCAATCAAGGGTGCAATTATGGGTCTTTCTAGTGAAATTTGGAAATGGCTCTCATAGTCCTTACCCTGTCCTTGTGTCTCTTCCACTCTTTTATGGTCTTTCAATCTACTACTCCTACTCTCTATCTTATGCTGCTTAACTCTGAGGCTTCTTTAATAATAGAGGATGCTTAGCATGACTTAAAGAGAACTCGTCATCAACTATAGACACCATAAACTAAGTCATGGTGCTTATAGTTTAGGTGACATGAAGTCTAGGGAGTCTCTTTTCATACTCAACAGGTCCCCCATTCCTGCAGTGCTCTCTGGAAAAGTCAACCGGCACACAACAAGCTTGACTCTCTTCAAAATGTTGTGCTTGTGCACTCCCATAAAGAAGAATGGCAGTGTACATGCACAACCTTCTAAAAAGGGTCAAGCTATCTGTTCATGTGCTGACTTTGCCAGGGAACACCATAGGAATGGGGGATTGGGCGAGTATGAAAAGAGGCTCTGCAGATTACACAGCAGCTAAACCTTTAAGCACCATAACTTAGTTTATGGAGCTTACAGTTGATAGCAGGTTTCTTTTACATAGTATGTATAGCTGAATAAAGACAAATATCCGTCCAGTTCAGCCTGTTTCCACCCCCCCTTGTTGATCCAGAGGAAGGCAAAAAAAACCCCAATGAGGCAGAAGCCAATTTACCCCATTTGGTGGAAAAAAAATCCTTCCCGACTCTATAATGGCAGTCAGAATAATCCCTGGATCAACATTCGAAAATTCCTACCTGACTCCAAGACCCAGATCAACAACCAGTCCTGAGCCATAGTGCAAAATTTTTAACATGGCCACTCACCTACCATTTGCCCTTTATAATACTGGTCTCTTCTAATGTGGCAAAGAGGGTGTGATTTCTACCTTTCCACAACTGCTTCCTTGGTATTTACACCCATGCCCATTTCATAAATCATGTAACAGCAGTCATTCCTATCAGCTGTTCTTTGATGGCTGATATTTAACTTCTGTCTTAGACAAATCTCTGTATTTATGGGCATATTTGCTAGGGTGATGCACATCATGTAACTATGCCATTGGGTAATGTACATTGTGTATTGGCATGCCTTAGTAGGATGAATTCTTTCATATGTGCCTGGCAGCAGCACTACAGTACGACGGCTGCTGTATGGGGTACAATAACCGCCAACCTCTATGTGACGACTTCTCTGGAGATCTGCCACCTGACTGCTCTAAGCGCACTGTTTATCTTACTAGAAGCTCTTCGCAGTCTGGGTGGCTGCAGAACTCATTCCTCCTAAATAAAAAACAACACCTGCAGTCATGGACAAACAGAGCATCTTGACTTTGGCAGTCTTGAGGTGGAAAAACCCACCCAAGAGATGAAAAATGGTTTCAAAGCTTAGCACTAGCCATAGAAATGGCTGTTACCGGACCTTCTATCTTACATTTGTATCCTATTTCTGTTACTGTAAAAGCACTTAATCCCAAACTTAAAGATGTTGCTTTATAAACACAGAGGGAAGATGTCTTGATAATCTCCAGCCTTCTCCCAACAACACTGAAGAGCATAGATTTGTATAAAATACACTTCCTTCTCAGCTAGTTACATAAGAGATTCCATTGTATTTCAGGCACCATCAATCTCGTTCCAGCTTTGATTTCAGACACACTGAGAGACATTTGTATATTTTTTGTCCTACTTGCAGTTATTCTTTCAAATACCGCCATCTTCTAAACATTGTCCCTCGTGCGTGAATTTGTTTTTATTTTGCATGGAAAATCTTGACGATATGTCTAGAATACTCAAAGAAAATGCAAATACTTGTTAAATACATATGGTATGTATGAAAATTACATTTATTAAACTGGGCTTTCCCTTAAAATCACAGAATTGGCCCTATTCCTACTTTCTATGTGCTTTTGTGGCCAGATAAATCACGCCATTTTGGCTACATGCAGCTACAACTAGCAGGAGCAGAATTTTAATTCCGTAATTGGGATTGCACCCTTCAAATATACTCTGTCCACCATGATTTCCTTTCCTTAAAGGGATATATAATACAAAAACTTAAAGGAGATGTCCCGCGCCGAAACGGGTTTTTTTTTTTTAAACCCCCCCCCCGTTCGGCGCGAGACAACCCCGATGCAGGGGTTAAAAAAACCACCCGCACAGCGCTTACCTGAATCCCGGCGGTCCGGTGACTTCAATACTTACCGCTGAAGATGGCCGCCGGGATCCTCTATCTTCGTGGACCGCAGCTCTTCTGTGCGGTCCACTGCCGATTCCAGCCTCCTGATTGGCTGGAATCGGCACGTGACGGGGCGGAGCTACACGGAGCTACACGGAGCCCCATAGAGAACAGCAGAAGACCCGGACTGCGCAAGCGCGGCTAATTTGGCCATCGGAGGCCAAAAATTAGTCGGCACCATGGAGACGAGGACGCTAGCAACGGAGCAGGTAAGTAAAAAACTTTTTATAACTTCTGTATGGCTCATAATTAATGCACAATGTATATTACAAAGTGCATTATTATGGCCATACAGAAGTGTATAACCCCACTTGCTGCCTCGGGACATCTCCTTTAATTGGTGCAAAATTTTTGCAATGTCTTCCTTCTTATAATTCAATGGAAGTGTGTAGAGGAGAGACCATATATTTATTGCTTTTTTTTAAAATGTTGTAGCCAATTATTATATATTTTTATAGACTTCCTTGGGGATGGCCATATTGAAGGCACACTTTCCTTCTCGTATTATCAACACTGGTGGAAATTGAAAGTGTTACACCTAGAAACCATTGGTGGAATTTCATGAAACATGGTAGATATGTACAAAGTCATACCCAGAAAAAATGATAACAATCTGGAATTCATCATGCAAAGTTTATTACTATAAAGGGTTCAGTAAGAAGTGTGCCCACCATGAGTACCTATACACTGTTGGATCCTTGCAAGCATTGAATCAATAAATGTTTGTATATCTTGTTGGAGTATGTTTCGCCATGCCTGCATGACTTGAGCAGTCAGTTGTTGTACATTTTGTGGTGGATGGCCATGTGATGTAATGCATCTGTCTATGGCATCCTGGACATGGTTTTTTTGTGGGTAAATCTGGGGACTGCTAGGAATGTCTTATGATGGCAACAGGACATGGATGAGCATTATCCTGTTGCAAGATACCATTTTGGATCATGGTCACAAAGGGTATGACAACAGGGTGCACTATTCTGTCCACATGCTGGCAGGCAATCCTTGTGCCTTCGATAACCCCAACTGGGTCCTGCTGTCATAATTGATTGCCCTCCAAACCATATTTCCAGGAGTTGGACTTGTGTGGTGCTCTGAAATGCAGTAGAGTGGCATTTTCAAAATGCCAACAGATAAAATGACGATTGTCACTTTACCACAGACAGAATTGGGGCTTGTCACTAAACACAACTGCTCTTAGAGTTAGAAGGGACCTCCAGGGTCATCGGGTCCACCCCCCTGCTCAGTACAGGATTTACTAAATCATCCCAGACAGATATTTGTCCAGCCTTTGTTTGAACACTTCCATTAAAGGAGAACTCCCCACCTCATGTGGTAACCTGTTCCACTCATTGATCACCCTCATTGTCTAATATCTAATCTGTGTCTCCTCCCTTTCAGTTTCATCCCATTGCTTCTAGTCTTTCCTTGTGCAAATGAGAATAGGGCTGATCCCTCTGCACTGTGACAGCCCTTCAGATATTTGTAGACAGCTATTAAGTCTCCTCTCAGCCTTCTTGTTTGTAAGCTAAACATTCCCAGATCCTTTAACAGTTCCTCATAGGACATGGTTTGCAGACCGCTCACCATCTTGGTAACTCTTCTCTGAACTTGCTCCATTTTGTCTGTCTTTTTTAAATTGAGGTGCCCAGAACTGGACACAGTAATCCAGACCAGATGAGGTCTTACTAATTTGTATACTAATAAACGTACTTCATCCAATTTTTAATTATTCACTACCGTTCAGATGGAGATACTTTAATCCATAAATTTTCTGCCACTTTGGGTGTAACACTTTCAATTTTCACCAGTGCATATAGACAAAATAGTCGGGTCAATGTGCTTTAAGGCTACTGAAATTGGAAGTCAATGGACAGAAAAGCATCCATAGACTAATACAGCCTCAAAGAAGAATAAAGAGTAGAGCCCTCCTTTTCCCAGAGACAAAGAGTGGAATGAATGCTGCATACAGATCCTTATTAGTGTATATAGTATATTATGTTATTTTGCCTTTCCTAGACTTGTAGCAGTACAATACATATGGCATCTGTCATCTCCTGCCTTCTAATGACAATGAGATACTGCTAGTATACCTCAAAAATGAGCAGCAAAGAACATGAAAACTCAACCTACTGTTTGTGCTTGAATGGACAGTATAAAAACTGGAATTTTGCAGGATTTTTTATAAGAATAGTCACAAAAACATAATAAAGAATAAAAAATTTTATAATAAAACCAGTTTTAAATATTTTGTCTATAACAAACTCATAAAGGATGCATAGTAAACAGTAAACAATTCAGGAAGGAAAATGCATGGGAACCGAAAAGAATTTGCGAGTTTTTGACCAGACAGCAGAGTCATTATATTATTGGGGAAACTGGCGAAGAGTGAGTGAGCATTCAGTAAAATGTAAATACAGTCCCCAGCCTCAGATTACTCGTGCTTCCCTCCGTTAAGTGATGAGTTGTAATATGCCATCTAGGTCACTTCTAATCAGGTGAAGAATTCTTGATGGAACACAGCCCTGTCTTGTTTGACCTTGAAAAATGGACCTCTTCCGGCAGAATGTGCTCAACCTTTGTGAACATTCATAGGTCAGTCAAGGAACAATGTTACTTGTCTGGTATTTGACAATTGCCTTGCATAGCATCTGTTCACTAAATAGACAAAATGCAAATTGGCAGTCAATGTATGCATTTATTTTGCATTTAAATTATCATGATCAAGCCTGCTTATTATACACATCAAAACAATGTGACAGGCTGATGACAAAGACAACATGCTTAGTAAATGACTAACCACAAATGTATTGAGCAATAGGCAAATACACAAGGAACATACAATAACATGGTCATGCTAGGCCAATAAAAGAAGATTTACAATATACACTTACAGTACATTGCTGTGATGTATGACGTTTAGTTGGTTTTTATGATAAATCTATACCATTCATGTTGTGTTATAAATGCACACGTTTATATACAGTGAGGATCCATGAGATACGTGTCCTGGAGTTTTCACCACTTTGGAGTCTTCAGGGTCCACCATCACCCACTGTCTTTGATGGCTATTTGATGATCCTACTCTATGAAGCTTCAAAATCTGTAACAGAACCCCATATACCATGTTCCATTCCATTCTGTACCCCCTACATGTATGACTCTGATCCTATCTAGCCAAAAAGAGATGGAAATGAAGATGTGTTCTTCACTCCTTTGAAGTGTATGGGAATTACTGGCTCAGCTATCTCCATAGATTATTTGAGAGAGTCAGGAGTAAATAACCTTTCATAAACAGTTGGCTCCATAGTTAAGTGAAAATTATGAAAATTGTGTCACTGTCCAAATAATTCTGGACCTAACTCTATGGGGGTCAGGTGGGACTAGGTCCCTGGGGTGGGATATGGGTGCATACCAAACAGTCTTAACTAATTTACAGTTACAAATTTGTCCCGATACACATGACCATATTCTATGGACTGAATTGATTGATTGGCTATTTTTTTGTCCACTCCATACATTATTGATTACATGCATCCAAGTATTAAGGCCCATTTACATGCAAAGATAATCTTTCAAATGATTGAAAGATTGAAAGTTTTAGCAATCCTTTTGCATAAAGTGTTAATGGCCACTGATGGCCATTAACACTTTGTCATCTTCATTTGCATGTAAATGGGCATCCAGCCTAGCATGTGATTAATCATATGCCCAGCTGTGCACAAAGCTGCATTGTTCTTTTTGCGGGTGTCTGCAAAATACAATGTTAACTGCCAGCGCCTCGCGGAGATAACAGCATGCAGTCTACTGAGAGATAAATGTGTTTGCTTTATCGCCAGTAGCTGAACAATGGATTTTAAGTTCACCTTAAAATCATCATTCAAACAAAAAGTGTCAGATGCCCGCGTTTACATGTAACGATTATCGCTCAAATTCATTTGTTTGTTGTTATGCATAATAGTCAAAAGTGAATAAACTACTTAAAGACCCTTCAACAGAGACTCTTGCAGCTTATATGAACGGTACCTTAAGTTGGCCATACACTTGAGATAGCTGTCATGTGGCCAACAGCTATTTCTTCTCTTTCAACCATAAACAGGCTCAGCATGCATGTTTTATTCAATAAGTCTTGCAGCAGCTTATCTTTAATGGAAAAAAACAAGATTGGGTATGTTGGAATGGGATTTTCCTGATCCTTCTTTCCGGAGACATCTGCCATGAGGGGCTAGTCTGAAGGCCGATTAGATAATAGGCCGTTCTCACTGAAATCAGGGGGTTCTTAGTTTCACTCAATTATATAAAATGCAGTCCCAAGCTCTCGATCACGACTTGAAGGTTGCAGGTTCAATCGACTCTTGGGTCAGGTAGCCAGCCCAAGGTTGACTCAGCCTTCCATCCTTCCGAGGCCGGTAAAATGAGTACCCAGCTGGCTGGAGGGGTAAAGATTACTGGGAAGGCAATGGCAAGAAAACGTCACCCTAGGAGTCAGTCATGACTCGGTGCTTGCATTGGGGTACTTTACCTTTTACCTACATATACACTAGAGGAATTATGAAGCCTCAGTCTCATGCCTTCATATGATTGCTTGCAGTTACAGTTGTAGTTTCGGAACAAGTTGAGGTTGCAGCCCACTGACATAGGCGGAACTTCCCAGAAACATTTAACTTTCTTTCCTGCCATTTAATGTTTAACAACCCATTAGTGTACGTGTAGGAGTTTGCAAGAAAAAATGTGTAAAAAATTAATTTGGGAAGGGAATGCCATTACAAGTAGCCTAATGTCAGTGTAAATGTATATGTTGAAGTAGATATGTGTTTAACAAGACATCTCCAGTGTGTGGGCACCATAAATTCTTCATCACATTCCTCACCTTGTCTTTGATTTCTGCAGCAAGTGCCTAACCCATTGACTGGTTAATTTTTTTTTAAACGTTAACAGATTATGTCTTGGGTCCTCCCATGTAAGCCTCAGGAATCCGCAGCTGGACTCCATTCTGGAACACCCAGGATTCATGACACTGCAAAGATTAAAATGGTGTCTCCCGAAAGCTCGAGGAGCACACGTTTAAGACTGATTATGGAGGCAACGTAACTTGGTCTGAACTATAAGGCTTGCATCAATCTTACACATCCTCACTTCACTAATTCTGCAACAAAGCCATCCCAATGATTTGTATACCTCTCATAAAAAGCAGACGGAACATTTAAGCAACACACATTAGCAGAAGAATGTTTGTTGTCTGCTTCACATCCTGGACATTCAGACATTTCCTTTGTTTTAATCTTTTTATGTAAAATTATAAAACAGATGTAATTTGAGACCCATTAAACCCTCTCTAAGGGTATACTGCAAAAATAGTAATGCGGAAGGCTGATGGAGGTAAGAGGTTGGTCTTAAATATACCAGCTGCGAAAATATGTATTATGTTAATGTATTACATATTTGGACCAACTATGACAGTATAAAGCTTTCATGTTACAGATGAACCATAGACAAAAAAGTTTTTCTGCAGTTATAGATTTTTTTTAAAGGAAACGTTGAACACCATTATTTAGCTTTTTTATCTAAATAGGTTCAAAAACTCCACACTGATTAATTTCTGAATAAATCTTTAACCCCTGCCTGATGTGCACCGTACATGTACGGTGCACATCAGGGGTCAATGTATAGCGTGGGTAAAGGAACCAAGCCTGTTCCATACAGTATATGGCGGGCGTCTGCAATCTTTGTGGCTGCTAAACCTTTCATTGCCGCTGTCAATTCTGAAAGTGGCGTTGGAATCTCTTAATCGGTGTTCTGAGCACCCCTTCATGATGAGACTGCTGGGTCCTGTCCAGATGTCATTGCAACCTGGGTTTTTCTGAAGGCTACGGGTTGTGATGACTGTTTGCCTATTGAGATGTGCCTGTGGCATGTCTTAAAATGTCTTTAAATATCCTTTGTATCTTGATACTTGCGGTTTTAAAAATTGAATTTCAATATTTTTTTTTTCAAAATTTTATATTACCCAATAAAATATACAACTTTTGTTATCGTATTTGCTCTTTATATTGAAAATATGCATAGTTAACATTTTTCACAAAAATATTAGGATTTGAATGGGCAGGTCTGAAAATGTTATTGAATAGGGAAAGGTTAAGAGAAAAACTGGTCAAAATACAGTATAATGCATTATATGGAGCATTGCATTATACTTTTTAAGTGAGCAAACAATCGGGGACCAAAAAAAATAGTGAAAGTAGGTAAAATAAAAAAAATAAAATTTAATAAAACCCTTTGCCCAGTAATCACATGAAACATTTTAAAAAACTAGATATGTAAAAATTGGTAGCACCACATCCATAAAAGGCCAATTTATGGTATCACATTAATAATTAGGCACTGCGAACATTGTCACCCCGACTCCAAGGAAAAATTGAACAAAAAATGATCAAAAACCCATATATATCCCAAAATGGTAGCAATAAAAACTAGAAGTGACCTCGCAAAAAACAAGCTCTCACACAACCCCATCGACATAAAATTTATTTGAAAAGGCTGTAGCGGGAAGGGGTTACGGCAGTCAGAGCTGTTCTTCTAATTCAAAGCTCCACATTTCTTGAATGGACATAGATTTAGAAGATAATATTCTGGCTACTTGCTGCTGCCACTAGAGGAGGCTTACTGCATAGCGTGCTATTAAAGAATTTGATGCAGAACAGTATACATAAAGCTCCTGAGCTCCCCCTAGTGGTATCTTTTAAGTCTATGACTTTGCAGGGTATTTGCAGTTCTATATCAGACATATCAGCACTCTGACCACTTTATAGAAATATTAAGAAGTTTGTCAGCTGAGAACTTTGGAAACAGATTTACTTTGAAAAAACATTTTTCCCTAAAATAAAAAGTAGGATAATAAATCATCAGCTCATTGCAACCAATAAGAAATTTGCTTTCACTAGTCTTGTATGCTGGCACTTGGCCACTATTGGCCTCATGTTATTATTTACTGCTTTGTCCTGTGAATAGAATTAGTATTAGATGATATGATCTTTTCCCTGTGCTTCGGGACTTACACTGCCTACTGCATACTATATCCTTCCCTTTTGTGGTAATGTGAGATATCACTCCACATTTCTCTGACCTAATGACCAGGTTCATAATTCTGCAAAGTCCAAGCTCATTATGGAAACTATTAGGAATAACCTCCAAAGACTGGATTAAAACATTTCAAATGAGAGGTTTGATTTGTGGTCCAGTAGAAAAGGCTGAGAAGAATGATTCTACGACTCCACAAAGTCTGTAGCAGACCATTACCGAGGAGCCATGTGGTAAGACTGGACTAGAGTGTCTTATATAAGATACTTTCATGGTGCGTTACTTAAATGTCCATATGTATGTATTTGGTGCATATGTTGGGAAAAATACGGTAATTTTAAAAAATATATCTGTTCCTAAGACAGCTGGGTGAGAACCAATATGGTTGTCACACAAAGCATGTTTGCTCATTCTCTCAGGCAGTATGTTTAAATACATAGATAAATTGTTTATCTTTCTTAGCGAGATCATTCAGTTCTCTATATCAGTGAATGAGAATGATTGAACGATCTCTGTTTAAGGGCCCATTCAGATGACCAATTTTCTGCAACGAAGTTACATGCGTCAAAAAATCGCAAATAATAGAACCAATGGTTTCCTATGGAAACCTTCAGATGAATCATTTCTACAAAGAAGATAGGACATCAGCAATGGAACTGAACGACTGAAATTCCCTGCTACGTGAAAAATAGGTCTTGACCTATCAGAAAATCGCAGAAGCCTCCATAGACTCCAATGAGAGACTATGCAAGCCGGCGGCAAAGGGAGATGAAGGGATTTCCCCACAGGGGGGAGAGAGAGAGCGATGAATGAAAGCCCCAGGGGAACCCCCTTCTCTGTGCAGCTTCCCTTCTTCTCAGAGGGGCTGGAGGGATATCTCCGCTGCGGGGGAGAGGGAGGAATTTCTCCATAGCGGAGATATCCCTCCAGCCCCGCTGAGATGAAGGGTAGCTCTGCGGAGAAGGGGGTTCCCCTGGGGCTTTCATTCATCGCTCTCCTTCCGAAGCAGCAGCACTTTTTTTCTGCAACACACCGGTAATGGGTAATTTCACTGCTAATTGAGCCCGGGACTTGATAGCGGGAAATCTCCATTCACGTGATTTTTAGCGGAACTAGCCACAATTTTTTGTGCGGCTAACTTTTGCGAGATTTTGTAGCTCGTGTGAATGAGACCCTAAACTGAACAATAATGATGATAATTTTCATGCCTGCATAAAATGAATGATAAAGATAAGTGAATGAATTCATGGTTCAATCACTGGCTGAGTTTACAAAGAACTAATATCATTCAAATTCGGATTATCAAGCGATTTTTAGAACGTTCATCATTCCATGTAAAGCGCCTTAAAGGGGTTGTCCCGCGCCGAAACGGGTTTTTTTTTTTTTTAAACCCCCCCCCCCCGTTCGGCGCGAGACAACCCCGATGCAGGGGTTAAAAAAACCACCCGCACAGCGCTTACCTGAATCCCGGCGGTCCGGCGTCTTCATACTCACCTGCTGAAGATGGCCGCCGGGATCCTCTGTCTTCATGGACCGCAGGGCTTCTGTGCGGTCCATTGCCGATTCCAGCCTCCTGATTGGCTGGAATCGGCACGTGACGGGGCGGAGCTACACGGAGCTACACGGAGCCCCATAGAGAAGAGGAGAAGACCCGGACTGCGCAAGCGCGGCTAATTTGGCCATCGGAGGGCGAAAATTAGTCGGCACCATGGAGACGAGGACGCCAGCAACGGAGCAGGTAAGTATAAAACTTTTTATAACTTCTGTATGGCTCATAATTAATGCACAATGTACATTACAAAGTGCATTATTATGGCCATGCAGAAGTGTATAGACCCACTTGCTGCCTCGGGACAACCCCTTTAAGTTTGAATCCAAGATCCACACAGGCTACAAGAAGTCTAAATCTGGAGTTTTGCCAAATCTTCATAGTTCTAAATTTTATGGCCATATAAATTCCAAGTAGGTGAATTTGTTTATACAGTCACCCATAATGCCATATGAATGCATGGATGCTAAATACAACATTTAGGGGTTAGAGTACAAAACACCTACTTTGTATTGATTACATTGTCAGGGTCAGAAGTTTTCCTTGATCACAGTTTACTAAAGAAAAAAAAAAGAAATATTAATACTTTTAAGACATCTATAAGACGTCTACCCAAGAAGTAAAGTATTTTGCTTGGCTTCTAGCTAGACCCTCCAGGGAAATGCATGGCCAGTGAAACTGTGTTAATGAGGGTTAGTTGTTACATATAAAAATTTGGCTGCCATTTAAAATTTATTGCCTAAAGATGGTGAAATGTAATACAAGGCTGGCAGACAAGGCTTTCTCTTGTGTATCTCACTCTCCTTTTCTTGCATCGTCCTGGAACAAATATGGTTCTGTGGCCCAGCCAGTCTGCTCTGACTTACAACCTGCAGAGGAAAAACACATTTTAAAGCAACCAGCTTTTCAAATTTAACCCCTTTTAGGAGTTAAAATTGACAATTTTTTATGCGAGAACATTTAGCTTTTCCCCCTATAAATTACAATCTATATTTATTACATTCTAAGTGTTCTTCCCCCCCATGCTAACTCTAAATTGCTCTTAGAAGAGAATAGTACTGTGTGCGTCTACCACCTTTACAGTAGAAATCATTACAAATCCCGCATACGGTGCATGCTGTGGAAAATCTTTTTACATTAAGCCACACCTCTAACCATGTCTAATCCTTGTCCATACACCCAATTCCACCCAGATGTCTTCTTGCCTACACACAATAATAGTGCCTTCCTTTGTGTAATACCCAGTAAGGATGACTCCTTAGTGCCCCATGCAGTAATAGAGTCCCTTTGTGTCCCACACATTTTTTGTGACGTTATGGTGCTGGGACCTGTTCTATGGGTTTCCACGAGCACACCTTCATGGATGTGGGATGTTTTTTGCTGACTGGGTGTGGATTTCTCCAGCCAGCCAATCCCCACTGGTCTGCTCTTCATATATACCAGCCCCACTAGTTAGAGGGTGCTGGTTTCCTCATTTACCTTGTGTTTGTATCCATGCATGTTTCTTGGTATAGTATGAACAGGGACATGTTCTGTGTGTCTGTGCAGGTGGCCAGACATGTGGTAGGAACAATCAGGTTCTGCGTGGTATGTATTCCCTGGTGTGTTGGTGTAAACTATGTCTTGTCTGCTTGAATCGTTTACCATCTAGGGCTAGTTAGGTTCTCAGGTTCCAGCGTGGGGCCATCTCTATTCAGACCATCGCACCGCTTGCAGGCAGGACTCATGAGGTAAGTTGTCTTGTAAGAGTAGGGACTCACGAGACAATGAGGACCCTTGTCACAGGCTCGTGGGCTTAAGTGTCTTGGCCAAAATACGAACCAATACCTTGTTCAGTATCTATTCCATCTAATTATGCATGCAGGTATGCTTAGTGATGGTTTTGCGTGTTTGTTAGTCATTGTGTTATGTCTGTCCATGAGTCCCATTTGCAGTATACACATTTACTTTCTGTTGCTGCTTAGCATATGTTCAGTTGCATGAAGATTTCAGGTTCCAGAGTCAGGCCATCCAGGCTTGACGTTACACTTTTATAGTGTTCTCACACAGCAATGATGCCTCTTTAGTGTCTGTTCACAGTAATGATGCCCTCTTAGTGCACCCTAATAAAATAAGGAGTGCCCCTCACATAATTCATGCTACTTTGATGCCCCCATAAAGTAAGTAGTGCCCCGTTCAGAATAAGAATTGATTTTGCGACCCAAACAGTGAGACAATCTTTTTAGTGCCTTCCACACAGTAGTGATGCCCTCTTTGTGTTTATCCTGATGCCCCAGCAGTTCCTGCCACACACAGTAAATTTGCCACCTTAGTGCTCACAACACAGTAAAGATACCCCCTCAGTGCTCCCTGTAAGACTAATGGAAAGGTGGAAATACAGGTGTGTTGCATTTTAAATTACTGACCAAAAGGATGTTGCAGACACAGAGCATCTTGATGCAAAGAAGACTTTACTTACAGTTGAGGCACATAAGTGTAATGGGACTAGACTGAGGTGCGAAACATGAACAATTGCAATACAATAAAACTTTGGTGGTGGGGATGGTGGCTCATTTCAGCAGCTAATAATAACTGGTATGTCTCAGTCTTTAAGAGGCTCTCTCTTCTCCACTTACTTGTCAAACATACATCTTGTGCCATGTCTTCCAACCACGGCAAAAACCCAGTCTCTTACTGTAGTATTACAGGGCTCACGCTTTCTCCCAGTGGCCAACACAGATGAACCTTCCTTCCTCTAGGGCTGAAGCTTGCACTCTTTTTCTTCCACACTGTGCAGCAATTCCTTTGGCTGCACTCTTCCTCAGGCTGCAACTACTGCACTTTCTCAACGGATCCACTCATTGGGGTCTGCAGCCGCCCTCCTCTATTGCTCAGGCCTCCTACACTCGTGGCTGGGCTATACTTGTCTCTGCTTCAGATCTGCTGTACTAGTCTTAAACAGCACACAGAACTCTTTTTATTAAGCTGTGTTGCAAGGAAACACTAATACCCCAACTACAGTACATCTGGAAACTGTTTTTGAAGAGGTCTCCAACTCAGGTTGCCCTCATTCCCTTTGACCGTGAGAACCTGCACATGATGCCTTTTTAATACATTCACCACAACATTAGCTAACAAGCGTAACTAGGCTTAATGGTCACACTTCTTCAAGAAATGAAAAATAAAGAGAGACAAACTTACACTGGGGCCTCCGCTCCTTGCAACCACGTGGTTATCATTAAAGACAACATAATTTGGACCCGAAGTAATTTTATGTGATGTAGAGTAATTCAGTAGAAAATTTAAAAAAATGCTACTCTGGATAAAATGGTTGAAGTTACAAGTTAATGCATAAAATATAATACTATACATGCAAAGCTACAATGAGGTAAGAGCCTAAAAAACCCCAGTGCTCCAGGTAGTGTAACAGAAATTGATTTACTGTGAAGGACTTACTTCACAGGTGTGCCTCAGATGAGTGCACCCCTAATCCAGAAAAGCCACAAAACAACAGGTTCAGGTCCGGCAGGAAGGAGGTTATAGGTGCCACAATCCAGTTATAGAAACTTTATTAACAAAAGACAAATATATGCGACACGTTTGGGCTCATATGCTTGAAAAAGGCTCACATATGTGACAAAACACGTCGCATATACTTGTCTTTTGTTAATAAAGTACCTTTAACTGGATTGTGGCACCTATAACCTCCTTCCTGCCAGACCTGGACCTGTTGTTTTGTGGCTTTTCTGGATTAGGGGTGCACTTATCTGATTCACCCTTGTGAAGTAGCTCCTTCACAGTATATCAATTTCTGTTACACTACCTGGAGCGCTGGGGCTTTTTAGGCTCTGACCTTATTGTACCTTTGCTGTTTTGTCCTCCAGTATTCCCATTGACGCTCTCAACCATTGGATGTCCTGAGGACCAGAGTATGTAAACCTATTTTTTGTAAACCAGAATTGTGGACATACTAGAGCATCCTTAACCAAGGTTGTCTCTGGTATGCCGGGTGAGTCTATCTATTTATTGCATTCTCCCTTTTCCCAGCACTACACTCCACTGAAGCAATTTTTCACTCCCCCTTCCCTTTGGGGCGCTCCCTTACTTAATACTATACATGAGAATTTTGTATAAAATTTGCACAGGATAGAGTCGGTCAACTTACACTGTCCCTTAAAATCCCAAATTCCAAAGAAATCACCACATACTGGTAATCTGTGGTACTACAACTAGTGGAAAAGTTTTTGATTGGGGTAATCCTATATCCTATTGACAAAAACATTCTATATTTGGAAGGATTGGTAGGCATTGCTTATCTTTTTCTGTATTAATGAATTATTTCCTTTAATTGAAGCAGGCGATAACTTAATTCAGACAAGACTGAATGTTCCATTTGATATGAAATATTATCGCTATGTATATTTTGTCTTGCAAAAACACACAAACCTTTCACAAGGAAATTCACAAAGATATGGTTTCCTGGAACTCCATCTAATTTTTACTCTACCTCTTTTTTATTCGAAACAGAGTTGTTTATTCCCTGTGTTAATGACTATTTGAAAGACTGCCCAGACTGAGAACGAACCACAGACGGGGGACAGCTCAGTTCAAAGGCATGTTTTGTATTGAAGCAATCAAATGACCTTAGTCAGCAGGACTGTGCACTGGCCTGAACTGCCGGTCTGAAGGAGAAGTATGTTTTCATTCCTTCTTTCACCTACTCAGCAGATGTTCATTGGTTATCATCTTAATCATAAATGCCCTTATTTCTTATGCCCAGAGAGCAACATGTGTAAACACAGTCAAATCAATTTACCGCGCTTTCCCTTCTAAGTAAATTTAGAATCATATGAGGGGTTACAAATAATTCATTGTTGCTTGTCAAAGAAAGCTAAGACCCCTGTGGCTTTGTCCCTATTTATGGTTTCTGGACTGTTATAGACTTCCGTCCAAGAACACTTGGAGAGATTTATAAATGTATTTACAAGAAGCCAACATTTCTTAAAGTGATTGTCTGGTTTAGAAAACATTCTTAAATATGCAATTAAAGACTCCTGATCTAATGGAGTTTTCAGTATCCCCACAAATGTAATAAAAGGGATCATTTTAAAATGATAAAAGCATTCTTCACCTGCTTATTCAGCCACCATTCCAGTGACTATGCTCCCTTTGTTTCATGTTGCTGCAACAATGACATCACCAACACCCCATATGAGCTCGAAGACGGGTAGTCGGTGATGTCACCATTGAAACGCAAGTCTAGCTTCAGTGATGATGTACTCAAAACCCCATGTGGCTGTAGCAACCCATCATTGGCTGCAGTGACGCTGGTGGAGGTATAGTAATACAGGACTCAGGATACGATGCAGGGGATGGAGTAACCAAAGCGTACAATATTTATTTATAAACACAGAAATAGAAATGAACAATAATAATATGACAAATTAAACTTTTACCTTGAAGTACCTAGGCTCTATCTATAGCTAACTAGATGTAGGAATAATAATATATGTGCACAATACAAGGTAACAGCAATGCCTTAAGAACAATAATACTATATAAGTCCTGTTCCACAGAAATGCAGATCATCGAAGATAGCACACAAGTGTACTCCATGGTTTAACACTCCAGTACTATCAGTACAATCTCTTGGAAATACAGTGTATGAAACCCACTTGCAGTGTATTACCTAAAGCTCGCACCCTGTCCCCCTGTACCAGTGTCTCAGTGCGTAAATGATAATGTGAGCCACATCAGTCTGCTAAAAAGTCAGATTCCTTTGGTGCAGCTTTTTCCTTCTGCAACAGGCCTATGACTGTTTGTGTCCCTATTGGTATGCACACCTAGTGTTCGTGTTGAGGTCAGCCTCACTTACAGTTTGCAAAGGCTGCAGTTTCTACCAACCCCAGTGATCCAACAGCATTGCCTGGACTGGACTAGGAGTCCCTCTTCTTTGCTTCTGCTCTCATTCCTTGGGATGGTCCTGGTCTGGTCTCCTGCTCTCCTGGATGAAACAGTCCTGTTTCTTTTGTCTTCTCAGCTAGCAGCCTCTTTTTCTTGGTGCAGAGTTTACCCCCTCTTCAGTTTGCCAGGCCGCAGCTCCTCTCATTCGGCTTCCAGTCCCTGCACATACTGTTACACAGCTGAAAATTGTTTCTTTTATGGTCGGACCTATGCTCAGTTCTTACTTTGGTGCAAAGTTTGACATTTTGGTGCATTTTACAGTCCTTTTTTATAGCAGCTTTTTAACCCTGTAAGATGAGTCTCTTAGGTAGTTGGTGATTTTGGGGGAAGGCGTTTAATAAAGGACCCTGATCTATTGGAGAGTGCAGAGAGTGACTATAAAGAGTGTCTCTAGGTCTGGGGGACTTGGCATATCTGTGTATGACGTTGAGAGCCCATTAACTATGTATTGCTTACCGTAATCTCCCCAGCAATGGAACTGCACAAAAAAGGAACTCTTGCTCATTACGTGATGTCAAGACAGGAAGAAAGGCACATTTTTTAATAAAAACACAGACTCCTATCTTTTTGAATAACGGGGAAAATCTACGTAAACTGTAGAACATACACATTCTATGAGATTACTATGGCTGAAGTCAAGCCAAGAGGATCAAAAGAAAAAAAAAGAGGAGAAAAAAAATTGTGATAAAGTTGTGAATTTCATGTGAAATCCATGGGTATTGTACACTCTCAGACATTAGTTGAGTGTCATTCAGGGGCCTTGCAAAATTCTGCCACTGACAGGAAAGGGCATGAACGCAAATGAAAATAATAATCACCTCTCCTGGGATGACTAGAACAATGAGCAAAAGATCTGGGACATGTGGCCCTGGTTTACAGGATTCATGATGTTATGGGGCAACGTTCAACAACAAAATAACCATATATGTAGCATATGTAACACCTCCTTTTTGTCTTCCTAACAATCCAACAATAATTGTGAGCCATGTAATTAATTAACACCCCTTTCTATTGGGCTTCTAGGTAGCTGCACAGGTTGCACAGATGATATGTTCCCCCCTAACATCTAGGACAAGCAGTTTACTTGATGAGTAGGCACCGTGGCCACCATCAACACAAGGCAATCCGAAACAGATACATGGTTCCACTAGGCTTGTCAAGCCAAGGTTGATATTAATCTGCTGCCCCAGGGCACACCTACACCTGGAGCCAGGTAGACATCAAGAGTATACAACTTCATTTATGTCTACAGTAATACACAATAAGGTCCCTTGGTATGTTATTGTGACTGATTACAAGTTTCAAGTCTCCACTAGTGATGACAGTAAATGTCATCTAAGTAGACAGCCCAAGTAAACAAAAGAAGAGCCCACCTTATCATGTTTAACAGGCAGAAATGTTATTTTGTGTGTAAAGGTTTGTTAACCTATTCCATAAACTGTAATCTACCAGGTCAATGATAAAATCACTGTTGACAGAGTCTTTTTTATGTCTACGTCTCTGTGACCTCAGTTCACATTCCACTAACCCATCGTTTTCGCTGTTTGTCTTGGAAGTTTGAGAATTGATATTCTGGTGTGTATTTTTTAGATCAGTATGTCCACCTTCATCTCACATGTGCAGCCCTGATGTGAAAAGCCTGCTGTCCAAGTCTCCTTGATGTTTTATAACTGCAGCAGTATAAGAAGGATTGAGTAACCTGCTTAGATCCACATTCAGTGATGCCAATGTATCTGGCAATCTGTATAGAAGACTCTTGGAAACCGAGAGAAAGTATACAAAATCGTCTTTCTTCTTCGATCTTCCTGGCTCATGACTAATCACAAGATACAGGGCAGGGCAGCAGAAGAGAGAAAATTAGGAGGAATGTAATTGCATAACAATGCAGATGTTAGTGTCTGTAATAAGCTTTTATGCAAAATGGCTCTCCTTCAGAAGGATAAGAAGTCTTTCTAGTACAAGCTGCCTTGTAAGTCATTTAAGGAGCCTTGAAACATGGCAAACCATAGACACCCATTTTTAAAATAGCACTATATTATGCTACTTGTGAGTACAGAGTAAGTTCTTTTGTAAGGAACTTACCCCAAGGGGTTTATGTTATCATAGAGATAGACTGGATAGATGCACCAAAAATTGTGCCAAGATCACCATGTGAGCTAAAACGGGCACCAATTATTGGTGCAGTGGGATTGAGCATGCTCAGTGGACACTTGCTGATTGGCTGAGGTCTTGTCATAAAATGGACAAAAGGGACAATTTTTGCTGCATAATAACTGTGTAAGCACTGGAAGGAAAGCTAGAAGACCTGCTGACGGAGAGAGAGCTGCAGTGCCACAGTTCCAGGCTAGGGAAGACCAGTCAGCAATGGCCAGATGTATAGAGGAGCAGAAATTAGCACTCCTAATCCAAAAAAATGCTGCAGAGGGGAATGAGTTAGTCAAAGCAGCAACTATATCATAAGAAACTGGAAGTGTGGGTGGCCTCTACCTAGGACCGTAAGTGTGCACAGTCACAGAGCGAAAAAGACAGTTGGGGAACAGCAGGCCTGTTTTAGCATTTCTGGCTTGTGTAAGTTATGTTCCAGGACTGAGATATTTTACAATCGAAATAGAGAAAAAGAGTTTTCAAGGTGCAACCACCTTCGCCTAAAGAAAGGCTGCACACAACGTTCTGTAATTTGTCTTTCTGTTAGAGTGTAGTGATAGTAGCAACAAATTGTTGCCATTACACCTAAGGTATCATCATGCTATAGTTTATAGCATCCAGAGTTTAGCTGACCACAGGTGGAGGTATAATTGTTTGCTCACTATTATTAAACTGTTTAATCTTATTTCTGAGTTTGTAAATAAATATTGTACACTTTGGTTACTTCATCTGCTATATTGTATCCTGAATCATGTGTCCCCAAACCTCAACCTGCAACACTGGTTAAGCACTGACTACCTGCTAGTTGAACTTCTGCAAAGAATATCATATCTTACCAGAAAAAATAAGCTATTAAGCATAATGTGGCCTCATGGATATGGCCAAACTTCAAGTTTTATGAAGCCATAATAAAACCCCAATAGTAGTCTATTTATTGTATGCCTCAGACTGCGTAGTGGTTGCAAATAAAGACTTTCTCTCTTTGTAAGACGAGCAGCATAATGTACAGTTACACCCAGGGTTTTATGCTTACACATATAGAAGATCAGACACAAGAATTGGGAAGTGGTATTAGTGTATCTTGATGCCACCGGAAGCTATGGGTTTGACAGGGCTTCCATGAAGGAACGCCCCTCTCACGCCCCTAGTTTCCGATAGGTGCAAGATTAAGTTCCTGGAAGGTCCTAGAATTCATTATATGGCAGCCGCAGCGGGCTGTCACAGACTGTCCCCCTGCCGCTGCTGCCTCCCAGGCAGTACTCTGTGGCCTCTGGCTACAGCGCTTGCATGGACCGGCGGGTCTAGTCGCTGGCTTCTTCCCCGCTGCATCAGGCGCACCACTAACGCTGAGCAGCGCTCACATGTGCCGGCCGTCAGCTGTGCCCAGTTGCTTCTCCACCACAGCGCTCACATGTGGCGGGCGTCGGCTGTGTCCGATGTCTTCTCCGCCACACCATCAGGAGCAGGATGGGTGACAGCAGGCCGGGATGTGTAACTGTACAGCCGCCGCGAACACTGACGCCCCGCAGGCAGAGCCTCTGGGTCCACCGTGGGTTCCACGGCCGCACAGCGTCCTGTTATCCAGTGCTGACAGCGGCTTCCTTGCCATCCTCCCTGCACTGCCAGCACACGTGGCACCACAGAGCGGCTGCAGACAGTAAGGGAGCGGCGGCGCGGCATGGTCCACTAATAATGGACTGTGAAGCTGCTGTCACAGCCGCCAGATACTACGAAGAAGGCGATTTTAGTCACTGCCAGGAGCTGAGGGCCCGAGCAGGGGGAGGCAGGGCTGCAGCCAATGAGAAATGGGAGGCGTGCCTAGCCTGTCAAGCAGGCTCTATCTTGACACCACTCACAGTTCTGGTGGCGTCAAGATACACTAATACCTTGGGATGTTCTATAAATCTAGCTGTTCTGACAAATTCTTAATTTTCCTGTAAATCATTTTTGCTAAATATTCCAGCAACGTAAGAAAAAGACAGGATCGCTAGTTTATAATTCTTTAGTGGGACTGGATTCTGAAAACGGATGTTATTTTTGGAGGTGGATAATTAAAATATAAGTTATGAATTTGTACATGTAATGTTTTCTTTTTTTCTTTCTGCAAATTTTGCAAATGTTTTGTACACTTTGTATGTCTAGTGGTTTTGTCAATCCTATACTTATGGAACCCTTGGACTTTTGACTAAGCAGCTGTAAAAGGTGGTAAAATAGGTTGTCTGTCTAAGGTGACCTGAAACAGTGGAGCTGCTGAGATCCCAATGATTAACTGTAATCTGCGAAGGAACCTGGCAACAAGTATCCAATTCTCCTGTCCACCAGGAGGGAATAGAAGCATCACATTGTGCACACTGAAATTGGTGTAATGCGCAGATGTTCCAGGTACTGCAGAGGAGGAGAGCTCTGTAGTTTTCTCATATGAAGGCAAGTATAACTATCACTGTTAGAGCGTTTTCACACGACCGTATCTGCACATGTTTTTGTGTGCGTAACATATATGCACACAATACAGAGAATAGAATCCTTTGATTTCAATGGGTTCGTTCTCATGAATATGAAATGCATGCACGGAAAAAAATAGGACCTGCTCTATCTTTCTGTGTTTTGTGCAGCAAAGGCCCTCATAGAAGTCTATGGGAGATGTGCAAATACGCAAGAAGATGTGAAAAACACTGCGCAAAACCGCAAGGGAAAGAACACACGTGGACCGCAGTTTTACGCACGCAAAATCGCTTGTGCAAACCGTATCTTAAAGAACCCATTTGTTTCAATGGGTTCCCTCATATGGAGCGTTCTTGCACCCGCATTTCCGAAAAAATATGCTCCATATTTGGGCGCATTTGCGCACCTGAGGCTCAATAAGGTTTGAAATAAGCATATCGGACCAGTGACACTTAGTCTGGGTGAACATCCATAGACCCAGACTGTGTATATTGAGTTCTGTCTTTCAATGCTCAGTGTTGAATCGTCTCATATTTTAAAGAATTTCAATAAAAGTTAGTTTTTAATTTCAATTCTTTTTCAGTGATTAACGAGGCTCAATAGAAGTCTGTGGGGTGAGCAAATGCACACTTGTCCCCAACGAAATCGTGCTCCGAACGGTACAATTTTGTGGTGATAATCGATTACAACGGGAACTAATAAGGTTGGCCCACCTACTAATTATGCTGCTCTGCCTGTTAAAATATGGCACGGTTGTCCCATGCTGATGTGAACATGCAAGGCGGTACATGAGAGTACAATAAAGGAGTGCGGTTACATTCAGAGCGCAGTTACGCCACGCTCGTGTACAGCAGCCATTAGGATGTTATTGTGCACAGCCCAGGGAGTTTACAAGTGACTCCACACAGTTGCTGTGCATATGAATAAAGATGCACTCAAAAAATGCTTAAACCCATGGGCGTGTATGTGTCCCGTTACACGACCATGATAATCACAGCCACATAAAGGGACAAAACGACATTATTGATTTCAATGGTTTCGCTTTTACTAGCAGTATTCTTGCTCGTTAATTGTACGGCCGAGAAAAGATAGGTCTTGCCCCATCTTATCCGCATGTAGTTAATATTAAGTGCAGGAAAGATAGGGCAGGACTTCTTGTTAGATTTTTCTAAACAGCAGCATGCAGTATTTTAGTGCATATTTGCGCACCACAGGCCCCATAGCAGTCTATGGGGGGTGCGCAACTCCGTACCTCATATCCGCGTAATTGTGCATTACACTGCGCAATTTTGCGGGGAAAAAAACACACCTTGAACTAATTAGGCTACACAGTCTTTTAAATCACGGAATGGGTGTGTCCCGCATCCATGTGAAAGGTCAACGAATAAAGTAAAATACGCAAAAATGTGCACAAAAGCGAAGGCTCACTGCTCCAGTACGTTGCGCTAGTGTTTTTGCGCATACACACATGTGAAGCCAGCTGCTGGAGAAGTTTTTAGAGTTAGGATAAAACCCCTTTAATAAAGTGTTCTTATAGGAGAAGGCCTGAGCTCCAAGATGCACATACAGCTCAATCATCCAACAGGGTTATAACTATAGTCACATATAGATTAATATATTGTTTCCAGCATACATGTCATTGAAGCAAACCATTTTCCAATCTCATCTCCCTCGGTGACATTTGCCTTAGTTACCGGTATGAACGCTGAATTTTTCCCTTGAATTGAAAAGAATGTAATCATATTATGTGGCTTAAATGTTCTGCTTGCAGATTACCGTAATATCTTGCGTCCCACAGACTTTATGAAAACACCCCCATATCCAGGGAGGGCGACCTTTGTAAAATCCACAGGCGAGTGATGAGAATGCCGTCACCGACAGGCAGAACAAGGACAAGTTCTATACATGTTCTAATCTCATTATATGCTCAGTGCATCGTCTTTACTCTAGGACTCAGTTTGGCAGAAACATGTTGGGAGCTGCGTTTATGTAAAACAAAAGGCGTGTAAAGCTGCAATAATCCATGTATAGCCGCGGTACAGAACGCTAGCAGCAGAAGCAACTCTACAAGAAGTAATTGTGACTGCTTGGAGATACTTTAATGTGACTGCACTAGTCCCCCAGTTGTTAAAATACGGCTTCAAACGGGCACATGAGCAAATACGCTCGCCGTTTCTTGGCATATTCACGCAAGAACAATTCAAAAGTTTTTTTTTTTTACAGTTTAAATTTCACGCTATTCTACGCAGTAAAAAAAGAAAGCAGGAAGATAGGTCTTGTCCTATTTTTTCTCGCATGTGAAAAAACGTTGAGCAAGAAAGATTGGCCAAGTTCTATCTTTTTTTGCGCATAGTGATAATCCCGCTTGTCAAAATGAAACCATTGAAAGCAATGGTTTCACTTTGTCGCGTTTTGTAGCCGTAATTTTCACGGTCACAAAATATGATGAAATCACGTTCATCTGTTTAAGCTCTCAACCCATATGTGAGCCATTGGTAATAGATAACAATAACTAAAAGCACTCCAAGTAGGTGGAAAATCATGTAATGATGATCAGATCCTTAACTTTCCCTTTTATATGACTTCAAGGGGTTGTCCAGTTGTCGGATGATTTTTAGTGATAGGTGCAAATGTGTTAAAAAAACCAAAAGCAGCGGTACTTACCCACTTAGGCCGCCTGCAGACGAGCGGGTCGGATCTGGCAGCGAGAATTCTCGTCGCGCGATCCGACCCGAGCGCCTGCAGGGACGAGCGCGTACTCACCCGCGCCTGGCGGCCCCGGCTCTTTCATGTGCCGGCTGCCACGCAGCCGGCGCATGCGCAGACCGGAGCCGGCGGTCGGGTGAGTGCGTGCCCCGCAGAAAATTAGAACATGCCGCGGTTTGTTTGCCGTGTGAGATTTCGCGCGGCCAAACCGCGGCTGTCTGCATAGGAGTGCGTATTATAATGCACTCCTATGCAAACTTTCAGCTGCGGAAATCCCGCGGGAAATCCCGCGGCGGGATTTCCGCTCGTGTGCAGGCGGCCTTAGTAGTCTTCCCGGTCTTTGTTAGGGAATGGCAACCAGAGGCCGCAGCAGGCAGGTGCTGGTCTTGCTGGGAGCCATGATGCCTCTGATTGGCTGCAGTGGTCAGGTAGTAGCCGTTCCACAACAAAGACCTCGGGGACCACAGGGCTACAGCACTGGATCGCTGGGGCAGAGGACACATAAGTGCCCCTCCTTTTGTTATCTTAACACATTTGCACCTATAATTAAAAAATTGTCCAGCAATCGTTCAATCCCTTTCACTTTTATAAATGAACAATCCATATTGTGCAAAGTTCATTCATGTTAAACATAGTAACATAGTATGTTAGGCTGAAGGGAGACAATGTCCATCTAGTTCAGCCTGTTTCCACCCCCTTCCCCCTTGTTGATCCAGAGGAAGCAAAAAACCCCAATGAGGCAGAAGCTAATTACCCCATTTGGGGAAAAAATTCCTTCCTGACTCCATAATGGCAGTCAGAATAATCCCTGGATCAATGTTTGAAAGTTCCTGCATCACTCCAAGATCGGATCAACAACCCCGCTGGTAGTTTAATGTCTATGTCCTGTAATATCATAGCGCTCTGGAAAGGCATCTAATCCCTTCTTAAATTCCTCTATCAATTTTGCCATCACCACATCCTCAGGCAGAGAGCACCCTTCTATGTTGGTGATGAAACCTTCGTTGAGATATAAATAGAATAAGATGCATTCTAGAGATGAGCGAGCGTACTCGGAAAAGCACTACTCGCTCGAGTAATTTGCTTTATCCGAGTATCGCTGTGCTCGTCCCTGAAGATTCGGGTGCCGCTGCGGCTGACAGGTGAGTCGCAACGGGGAGCAGGGGAGAGCGGGCGGGAGAGAGGGAGAGAAAGATCTCCCCTCCGTTCCTCCCCGCTCTCGCCTGCAGCTCCCCGCTCCGTGCCGGCACCCGAATCTTCAGGGACGAGCACAGCGATACTCGGATAAAGCAAATTACTCGAGCGAGTAGTGCTTTTCCGAGTACGCTCACTCATCTATAATGCATTCCCTTTTCTTCTTCATCCAGGCCCAAACCACCATGACAACTTACAGCCACCACTCATTTCTGCACATAAACTCCAAGTCCTGCTGCCCAAATACTCTACACGGTACTAGTGTCCTACTTGATGCCCCATACAGTACGTGTGCACCCATTTGTTCCCTATAGTTATAGTGCCCTTCTTTGTAGGGCAAATCTGCCCCATGTGAACATACCTTTACAGCCCAGTCTTGGGGGATGTGTCAGCTTTCCTGACATGCCTGTTTTAGTATGTACTTACTTGTTCCCATGAAATTACAATTCTGGAGCATCTTTTTTTAAGAACTCTGCATTGTGCCATCCCTCTTTCATTCCTTTTGGAAGTTTAAGATTAATTTGACAAATTGTTCTTATTCCCCTTGACAATAGTGTGTTTTCTTACACAGTCTACCATTGTGAAGACTGATTGGTCAGTGTCAATGTGTGTAGGCACATACCCTATGGACAAAGGAAATAGTATTGCCAGTTTTCTATCTACACATATATGAGGAATAACAGAGGAACAGCACAATGCAGAGTTTTAAGATGCCCCATTATTTTTTATTTCATGTTGATAAGCAATTACTACAAAGATGTCCGGAAATCTGCCAGGTCCTCTCTAACCATGATTACATTAGCATAGCTGCACTGTAGGAGCAGAGATGAGCCTGTGACAACAATGGCTATTTTCATTAAAATGTAATGGTCATCACCTCTATGCATGAAAAGAAAATACGCATTCCGATGTAGCCTTTAGTGCCACTTGCAAATATCCCAGTTCGGTCATAAGCTTGTATATAAAGGTTCACCGGTGATGAGAAAATATAAGGCCATTGCATGGAATGGGACACAAATCGTTGTGACGGACATAGATTTGGTGACCTATCAATAACAGTACATGCTTATGCTATGGTACAAACTCAATAAGACTCATCCTCTTGCTGACACATCCTGTGCTCTGGTGCCTGAAATCCTGTCCTACTGGATTAATCTTCATAACCAGATCAAGTTTCAATGCTTCCCCAACCATAGGAACTTCCTGATCTCCTCTATCTGGGTCATCGAGTCAACTTTAAAAAGTTTTTTTTTTCCTTCTTTCAAATGATGACAAGAAAAGAAAACAGGAAATAAGTTGAAGAGATTTATCTCTGTTTTCTCTGATTGTGACATCAAATAATAACAATAGTATAGTAATGTAATAGAAATTGAAAGATTAACTGGATTTCTTTAGGAAAGAGGTAATAAAGACAACTACAGGTAATTCTTTATATAATGAAAAGTTGGACAATTTCCCTATATACCTCCTACTTACATCAATTCTTCAGTTCAAATGTGTTTCAGGATCACTGCTTGCTGTCAGGGATTTACAGTCTTTATTGTTTGGTTTTACTGGATAAAAGTCTTGTGGATATGATACCTTTTAATGGCTAACAAAAATACATGATGTTAATGCAAGCTTTCGGACTTACTCAGAGTCCTTCATCAAAGGAAAATGAAATGGATCTGAAGAGGCATGCATATTTATACACACATACTTATGACAAGGCACAGACATGAATGTGATTAATTTGCACTTAAAAGAATAGTCACTGATAAGGGAGTGAAGGTTTTCTAAACGCTGTCAGTCAGTACCATTGATTTCAATAGGGCTTCTCAGAAAAACGTTAAAACGCAGGGTTTTTATTGGATCTCTGTAGACAGTCTCCAATCTGGCTTTCTAGGGTGCCATGAATTGAAAACTCTAAAAGGGCATTTGAAATAGGTTTTCTAAACCAGACAACCACAATGAAGTAATTTTAATATATGAGGAAGGCGAGGAAACACATAAAAAAATTCTGATTTATTCATTTATATAGAGGACTGAGTAACTGAACACCAATATCACACAAGATTGAAATGAACTGCCCCCTCCAGCAGGGTTCCCGTACACATACAGTAGCAGAAGTGTGCCATGTCCAAGGTTTTATAGAGGCCTCGTGTGCCACAGAGTATTAAGGCAACAGTATGCAGTCCTAAGCTCTCGCTCACGACCTAAAGGTTGCAGGTTCAATCCCTGCATGGAAAAGGTAGCTGGCTCAAGGTTGACTCAGCCTTCCATTCTTCCGAGGTCAGTAAAATGAGTGCTACTGCAGCTTGCTGGGGGAGAATTAATAAATTACCTGAAGGCGCTGCGGAATAAGTTGGCGCTATACAAATAACAAGTCCCCCCTCCCCTTACAATGTTTCCAAATGCATGTAGTCTAGATACACTTGAATGTGGTAGCTTCTATTTGGTGCAGGCCTTAGGCAATTGGTCTTTTTGCCACCTCTATAATCTGGTCCAGGTGACAACTAATATTTTTCACATTACTATAAGGTTTTTAGCTAATAGAGCGACCTAATGCATAAGGAGGCACAAAGGCCGCACTGTCACAAAGAATATGGCATATTATAGCAGGAGGCCCTGTTTCAGATTTTGCATTGAGGCCCAGAAGCTTCACATCACACCTCTGAATATTACTAGAGAAGTATACTCAGAACTTCAGATGGCAAATTTGTACTGAACTATATAGAAATACATTCATAGATCTCATATAACTGGATTGTGTCATACCCTACAGGGGTTGTCATTGTGGCCAATTATTATTGTCACTTTTTACCCAGACACAAAATTAACTATGAAATGGTTGAGTAGCAAAAAAGCTTGTACCTTCATTGCTCCACATTTCCTCATCACCAGGACATCAGTTACAGTGGATGTAAAAGAACAGATGTAGTGTTATTTATGATGCTACTCCAGGGATCATATATTTTACTAAGAAGTGTTTGCAGTAGCCGTGAGTCATGGAATGAATCATTCTCTATTAGATTCAAAGTTAAATAAATTGTATTCGCTCATGTTTTTGAAATTTATTTTTGAATTCCCCCGTCCCCTGATATTAATGGGAGATGTTGAAAACATTGAGGAATAAATATTAAAATATGCCCAGTGCAATGTAATTAAGGGTAAAATTAATAGTAAGACCAGACCATTTAGAAGGTATATTTTTGTGCTGGTATTTACCAAAAGTATGGTCGTACAATCACTACAAATTCATAATTCTAAGGTCAGCCATATTTATAATATTTATAAAAAATTATACTATTACCTTTTCAAACAGTGTCCATTTGGCATTTGTTTGATGGGTTAATGGTTTTCATGTTGACATACATATTTTTTAAAGATGTAGTATTTGGAGATGAGCGAGTATACTCGATAAGGCTAACTACTCAAGCGAGTAGTGCCTTAGCCGAGTATCCTCCCGCTCGTCTGTAAAGATTCAGCTGCCGGCGCGGGTGACAGGTGAGTTGCGGCAGTGAGCAGGGGGGAGCGGGGGGGAGAAAGGGAGAGAGAGATATCCCCTCCGTTCCTCCCCGCTCTTCCCCGCTGCTCCCCGCCCGCCGCCGGCACCCGAATCTTTACAGACGAGCGGGAGGATACTCGGCTAAGGCACTACTCGCTCGAGTAGTTAGCCTTAGCGAGTATACTTGCTCATCTCTAGTAGTATTGCTATTTGGCACTGCACAAAAAAGTATTTATTATGCTACCGATTTTTTAAGTCAATAGTCAATGACTATACATGGGAGATATTTTCACATTCATATTTTGAGTCTGCCTGGAAAAAAAAAACAACTTTTTTTTTATCAAGGACAGTGATCGACCACCCAAAACCAAAAGTACAGTGGAAATAACTTTTACACTAGAATGCAGAGGGGTAGTCTTCTCAACAATGAGGGCAAATATGCATTACATATAAGGGTTTTTAAAATCCATCACAGAATAATCTAGTTTAGATCATAGGTGGTTTTTGGAGAGGATAGAGATAGAGAGAACAAAATAAGAGACTAGACCATGCAGCTGGGAAAGCAATATATGCAACATGTGCCCCATAACTGATAGGCACATGCTTTGGAGTGGCATGCCTTCCCATATACAGTTACATACCCAATAATTGCCAGCCACATACTTTATATATATGTGCCAGCCCTCTCATATACAATGCAGATACATTATCCCCCCTGCCACATGGTTCCCATATACAAAGCAACTGCTTCCCACACACAAACATACCCCCATATACAGGGCACCCACATACTCCAAATATACATTTTATGTCACATGCATCCAAATACAGCTATTCTTAGTTCCCCATATATAGTGCCTGCAACAAGCTGTCTACAAGTGCTAGCTACAAGTTCCCATATACAGTGCAGCAACATAATCTCTAATATGCCCATTAGCAACATGGCAGCCATGAATGCCAGTCACAGCCCCTCAGCCCTCAAACACTGGTGACATAAGTATTATAGTCCTTGGTGGGACAGGAGAGAGTATTCAGAGGACTTTAGGACTGGACCCAGACAGTTGACTAAATTTGACAGAGTAGGGAAGCGTATGATAACAATTACATTAATGATGGTAAAACCATGCAGATTGTTCATCATTATATTTATGTCTATGGACAGTTTTACCCTTAATATTCCACTTAGGCCATATTAAGAACAATAAAATATAGCATCCAACCAGTTATCAGTAACGCAGTATATACTGTATCTCCCACAGAGATATGTGATCATCTTATTTGGAACAGAATGTACTAATGGGAATTTCACACCTTGACGTTCTCACCACTTGGAAAGCATGATTGCCAACCTGCTTCCTTCCCACTGGTGTTATATTATTTCGGCAAGTAGAAAAATATGATTATCATTACGATTACTAGGCTCGCTTTATAAACATAACACATGTTTAAGTTGGAACTGTGCTTTATTTTTGCTGAAAAACACATGGTACTTCATTTTATTTCTGCATAGGGAGGCTAAAATTTTATTTTCAGTGGCTATAAAGTTAGAAATCAGTGAACACGGGCAGAGTATAGTTTATTCATTTGTTTAAGGTTTTATGTACTTTGTTACTGTATGTTATAATATGGCTATTCATGTGAAATCAAAGTATACTGAAGCCAACAATTGATGTGGAAGAAGGAAGTTCCGTATTTCTTTTTCTTTCAACACCTTCTACTTTCTTCCTGATTGAATTTAATGGACAAATGTATATTCTGAGCCAACTAACCATGGTACTTAAAGGGGCATTCAAACTTGAGCCATTCATGATAGTGTAAGGGACCGGCGCTGCCGCACATTCCACCTTGCACCTTGCAGTGACTCAGCCAGTGGAAAGTCCTGGTCCCCTGCCAAAGACCAGCGGCAAGGAGAGCTGTGAAGCACTGTAAAAGGAGGCTCTGCCTCCCTGTGATGCAATAGTTATGCAACTAGCGCGTAAACACCCAGAAGATCAGCCCTCTGGATAGCGACTGTGTGTGAGGGTTAATCTGCTTTGGTGTTCGATACTAAATGTAAAAAATTAGTATATTATGTAGTAAGACCACTGGATGTAGAGAGAGGGTAATATAAAGTGTGAAACCTCAATAGTAGTTATGTCTATGACGTTGGGAGTCCTGGATTCAAGGATGTGACTCCTACAGAGTGGAAAATGTTGGGAATCTCTTTTAGGTAAAAGTAATGGATCCAACAAGTTCTTATCCGCTCTTGCTGACAACTTTATCTTCTAAAAGGTAAAAGAGAAAACAAGGGGATCTGCTATATTGGACCTAATTCTTACCAACAGGGAGGGAAGGGTTGAGGAAGTAAGGGTGGCTGGGACCTTAGGAAGCAGTGATCATGCTCAGAGGCGTAACTTGAAGCTCCCGGGCCCTGATGCAAAACTTGTAACAGGGCCCCCAACTATAATGCTTTACTCATAGTACTGGGCTCCCTATATGGAGAAGAGAGGCTTTATGAGCCCCCCAAGGCTCCTGGGCCCGGGTGCAACCGCATCCCCTGCATCCTCTATAATTACGCCCCTGATCATGCTATCCTTGAATTTTGGTATACTAATTGATTATATCCTTGAATTTTCGTATACTAATAGATCATAGACTGACCATGAGTCAACAATGTAATGCAGCAGCCAAAATGGCAAACACAATTCTGGGATGTATTAAGAGAAGCATAGAGTCTAGATCATGTGAGGTAATTATCTCCCTCTACTCTTCCATAGTCAGACCTCATCTGGAATACTGTGTCCAGTTCTGGGCACCCCAATTTCAAAAAGACAAAGACAAACTGGAGCAAGTTCAGAGAAGAGTTACCAAGATGGTGAGCGGTCTGCAAATCATGTACTATGAAGAACGGTTAAAGGATCTGGGAATGTTTAGCTTGCAAAAAAGAAGGCTGAGAGGAGACTTAATAGCTGTCTACAAATATCTGAAGGGCTGTCACAGTGCAGAGGGATCAGCTCTATTCTCATTTGCACAAGGAAAGACTAGAAGCAATGGGATGAAACTGAAGGGGAGGTGATACAAATTAGATATTAGACAGTGAGGGTGATCAATGAGTGGAACTGGTTACCACAGGAGGTGGTGAGTTCTCCTTCAATGGAAGTGTTCAAACAAAGGCTGGACAAATATCTGTCTGGGATGATTTAGTTAATCCTGCACTAAGCAAGGGGTTGGACCAGATGACCCTGGAGGTCCCTTCCAACTCTGCCATTCTATGATTCTATTTACAAGAACTAATGTAGACATTGGGCGCATGTCCAGAAGGCCCCAATTCCTGATAGATGTCTTGCTGTCAAGTACGAGAGGAAAGATTGTGTACTGTCCTTACTGTGACTACTTCAAACTAAGTGTAAGGTAATACTAATGTTTATGATGCATGTGAGGGCGCGACAAATCATCTGATGTTTCAGCCACAAAGTCTGTTGTAGTGGGGTAGACATGAGGCAAATTAACGTCAATGACATCAGGCGTCTTGTGCGTAAAAACACAGCTTCTACGGTATAGCTTGAGGCTACAGTTAGTGTACTTACCCTGTTTCCCTGAAAATAAGACATACCCTGAAAATAAGACATATCATGATTTTCCAGAATTTTTGAGGATGCAAAATGATTTTTCAGGCTTTTTGAGGAAGCTTGAAATATAAGCCCTACTCCAAAATTAAGCCCGCTAACAGTTAATTAAAAAAAAATTATTTAAATAGTGTCCAGGCAGCTATACATGTAAAAAAGTTAAACCTTTTTGAACAAAAATTAATATAAGACACTGTCTTATTTTCGGGGAAACAAGGTAGTAGTGCGCTGTTGAAGTTAATGTGCTCAGCAGGTGACTTGCTCATGAAGAAGTGTAAAGATGATGTACTTGCAATATGCCATGAAGCTGCATGATGTTCTAATGTAACAATCAAGTATTTGTGCCCTCCTATGGAGCGAAAGGATGCAAAAAGTTATTTTCGTTCAGTAGAGCTCAGTTTTAATAAAAATGTGTTGCCTCCTTCTCCACCTGCCACGGCTGGACAATAACATACCACTATCCTGCTTCAACATCATTTGCTATGAAAGTCTGCTAGAGGGTCTGAATGTGATGGCATCGCTATACTGTTTCCATAACTCCCATAGAAGTAGATGAAAATATGGAAACTACATAGTACAGAATGCTAAGCTGTTTTCACAACTCTGGAGTTGCAGAAACAGTTTAGCTCACTGTGCTATGCTATTTCCATAACTCCCAGTGATTGGCTAAGCCGCGACGCTCGAGAACCAATCAGAGCCAGCCATTGCATTGAATGGCTGTGATTGGTATTTTGAGAGCTGCAGTGATTGTCTGAGCTGCAGCGCTCAAGAACCAATCAGAGCCAGTGCTTCCTGGGAGCGGGTTTTTTGAAACCCCTCGACAAGGAAGCGCTGGCTGAAGACTAGAAACAAGTGTGCCGGAGTTGCGAAGGAGAAGTGCGATGCAGTGGACAGCATCTGTTAGGTGATATATTGTTTGTTTGTTTTTTAAATACAGCTGGAGGTTATTTTCCTGACAAAAGGGCACTACAAAGCAGAGAGGTGAGTAAAGATTTTTTTTTTTTTTTTTTTCACCAGCTAGGAATGATTTTCAGGGAAGGGCTTATATTTGAAGCCCTTCCCCCAAAATCATGCTGCGGGGGTTGCCTAAAGCAGCGCCGACCCCATTGAAAGCAATTGGATAGCATCCTGGACTTCTGTCACAGCTGTGGCAGAAGTCCGTGATATACTCCCTATGCTTTCAATGGGAGTATATCGCGGACTTCTATAATGCTTTTCAATAGCGCTGCTGGCGGTGGCCCCATTGAAAATACTGGCGATATTGCAGCATTTTTTTTGCCCTGCGAGGCGAGTGTTTTCACTTGCTCTTGACGCGTAAGAAATAAAAACGCCAGTGGGTGTCACCCCTAAGGCTATATAACCTGTTTTTTATGCCCTTTAATAAAAATAAATGAGGTTTTTTTTGGTTCATACCAATTATTTTTTTAATTTGGAATAAAATATGCTTATACTGCCGTTTTCTGCTTTTCTTGGTCTCAGATGTGTGCTGGACATTAACCACTCAATTATAACTGCAGGGTCCGTATTGTGCTATTCTATTTTTGAAAGTGGCTTCAATTCTGTACATGCTAATATTTGTGAAACCTGGAAATGCTGGCTCTTGTGGTAATGGTTTTTAGTAATGAGTCCATGGGTCAAATGACAGGGTAGGAGGGCACTGTTAGTAAACCAGGAAATTATTGCAGTCTAATACATGTGGTTTACAATGGCAGTAAACCGCCATGCTCTGCTAACCAACTATATCATTTCCAACATGTAATAATATAGAATTACTTTCCACATTTTTGCTAGACTTCTGGATTTGGGGTTGTTCTACAGAACTAAATGAAAGAAAATATCATAAAAGTCAACTCTAAAAAATAGTTACTGCTTAATCTCCCTTACAATAGGCAGGAAATAGAAGGATTTCTGTCCTAAGCATTTTCTTTTTCCATGCAGGGATATTTTTTGGCTACAGAAAATTAAATTAGGCCATTAGTGGTTGTTATGATGTTGTGACCCTAACAATACTTTAATAATGTTGAAAACTTAAGCTTTTATCCCAAAAGAAGGTAAATCATGGCAACTTGGTATCAGGGCTGGTCATTAAGTGGCTCTGGACCACGTCCAAGAATCTTTAGCATGTTCCTTGCCAGATTCCATAGTATATTTTACAACTCCGGTGGTCAGTCATAGCTCAGTCACTTATAATATAGATCATGATCCTTGGTGGCAAGAATCTTACACAGAACATGATCCCCGGTGGCTAGATTTACCACCCACAGTGCATTCCAGCATGGTCAAAGGTATTTAACTCATCTTCGCATGGCGGTCTGATCTAGTGGCTTCCATTTGATAACTATACTCTGTTTTCGTCTCTTATCTGAACAAAGATTGAGAAATCAGTGGTGTGCAGGAAACTGAACATTATCTGCACCTAGTAATTTCCCATATTGTGCAAGTGGAAAAAAGGACTGCTATGAGTCCATATAAACCATCTTAGTATTTACAGTATTGGCATGCTGTACATGAATTAAGCTATTGGTCCTACCTTGTAACTAATGCTTTCTGTTACATCTGTAATGTTATGTCTGACCCGTCAAGAGAGGGCAACCAACATACAGCTCCAAAAGGCCCTACAGACGGACATACCTGAGAAATACTAGGCTGAGAAAAATGATGATGACCTGACAAGGTTGTCCAGACAGAATGGATGGAGACGTTGCCTTTAATGACCTTGACTGATCCTGCCTTACAGGGGCTACCTCACATCTGGAAACTTACTAGATTCCCTAAATGCCCCTTGATGGACAAGAAATGACTGAGGGCAAGGCAGACAGGAGTAGCCAGACACAGGAGCAAGGAACAACTCCCGGACGAGAAGAAAGGAGAATACTACAAACATATAGGTAAAATACAGGAGGAGGAGTAGTAAAAATAGATATGACCCTGATGCATGGTTACGGTAACTTGAAAAGGTCTAAATAAAACTCTTAATAAATAGTCAGAGCTAGCAAAATAACAAAGCTCTCCTATGCTCAAACCAACCAGGATGACGAGAGTATAACCAGGGCCCACAATAAACAAGAGTCGGAATAAGAACCCTCACAAAGACCATGATAGATTGATTGAGATGATAGGCAGCTCAGACAGATTATCGGTAACTGGGGGAGTGAGGGAGAGGTTTCTCCTTAAAAAACGTATAATACAAAGGCACGGTGATAAATAATTCACTATATTGTATCCCTCAACAAGTCGCAGAGATGTAAAAAATGGGTTCTGGTGGGTATCTGTGAGCTTAAACCCCACAAATTCTTATATTGAAGAATCCTCATACTCTTAAAATCCCTAATGCAGACATTTTACCATTATGGTTATCGAGGTCCGGAATTGTGAGCTTTATTCGAGGAATGAGAAGGATGTCCAACGGAACAGTTTAGGAGCTTCAGAGATTGCCATCACCTCGTCCATTTGGGAAAGTTTGGTCACAGCATTGTATTGGACTGAATACCCAAGGATTCTTGGTGGACCCAAGTTCTGATACAATAATACAGTACTGTTTTTTTGTTCCTGGCTAGTAAATGGTACTGTATTTCCTTATTACTGATATCTCAGAAGTATAGAAAATTACAATAAATTCCCCAAAATTTAGCTTTTGTGACCGGGATAATAATATTTTTACATGTACCTATTTTCAATGAGAATACAAGTGTACTAGCATCTTTTTGTTCACATAAAGAAAGAAAAAAAACAACATATGAATCAAAGTTTACATGCATTAAGACTAAAATTATACAAAAATGAGCAAAAAAGATTTACAGGGAGTAGTTTTTCAAGATTTACTGTGTAGTCATTTTTGTTCATGGGTATTAAGCAGGGGTATAATGGAGCCAGAGTGTGCCAATAGGTGTGAAAATCGGTCCCCTGCACCATGGATTAATTTTTTACGGAAGAAAAACATTCTTGTTGGCACTCATGGCTCCGCTGCATTATTCAGAAGACTGTGGACGCCAAACAAGTGAGCAATGGCTAGTGCTGTAGCCTTCGGGAGATGTCAGATACATGATGGTGGATACAAGGGAATGATGTGAAGGATTGGAGCAGACATTTTGGTTGCTGCTTGATAAATGCCATACCATGGTGATGCAGAGTGCATTCACTGATCTTCCATCCCAGTCAGAGGCCATTCCTGCCTCATCTTCCTCCTGCTATGCTTCATTTAAAGGGAACCTGTCACCAACTATAAGCACCATATACTAAGTTATGGTGTTTATAGTTCAGGTTACATGGAGTCCAGGTAGCAGTGTCTCATGCTCACCTGGTCCCATGTTTCTTCGGTCTTCCCTGGCGAAGTCAGCACACGAATAGCAAGTGTGACTCTTTTCAGAAGGCTGTTCACGTCTACTCCCGTAGTGATCGTTGTGCATGCAATGACTTTGCTGGGAGGACACCGGAGGAATGGGGGAGTAGTTGAGTATAAAAAAGGATTTTTTGGACTCCATATCACCTAAACTAAAAGCACCATAACTTAGTTTATGGTGCTTATAGTTGGTGAAAGGTTCCCTTTAATGCTCTAATACACTGGGCCGCTTCTCATACATTGAGTTCTGCTATCACATAGAACCCCTACATACGGTACTATAATACCCTGTAGTCTGTTGCTCTCCAGATGCTCTCAAACTACTACTAGCCAGAACATCTGGAGTGATAGAAGTTTGCTTCAGAACATCAATGACTCCAGATGTTTTTGACAATCATTCCCAGTATGTCCTGTGCAGTAATAGTTTGACAGCATCTGGAGACCAGTGATTGGCTGCAGCAGTCTCATGTTGCCAATGTGATGACATTGCTGCAGCCAGGGAAACAAATCAAGACAGGAAGAATCGGAGTGGTGGCTTTGGATTGAATAGGTAATTATGGCCTTTTCCACTATTTTATTCAATTTCCCAACATAGCTCGGTTTTTGACTGAAACTGGAAAATCCCTTTAAGCCCACCAGTCCAGTTTAGTTCCAGCTGTCTAAGTGGATACATATCTGCATTTTCCAAAATTTTGCTATGCCTGTGGTCAATTTATCAAGACAGGAGTGAAAAAAATACTTTGAGGAAGCATTCACTAAGATATACGAGGTTAAACAATTGGGCAATAGCATTTATTAGCCAGGAACATTTTGTTACCCAGTGCAATGGATCCCTATAATAATATGAGCTTTTAAGGAGTAGAGAAGATAAGGATCTTCGCAGTAGTCACTCTGCACTATGTACTCCATCTGAGACACCGATATCTATCAGATTTCTATAAAAGTGAATGTAGGTGGAACCTGTTTAACCCAACTGTAAAAAATGTTGAGCGTGGAGGAATATTAGGAAGGAAGGCTGAATTCACACTTCAAATGTTACTGGTGGTTATATATTTCTTTAAACCAAGGGTGTAGCTAGGGGGGGGGGGGGGGGGGCAAGCGGGGCCTGTGCCCTGGGCGCAATGAGGGAAGAAGACAGGGGAGTGCTAGCCTTGTCCACAGTCAAAGGAGGCAATCAGCTGATTGCTGTAACTGTCTTTTTACACACAACATGTCTCTGTAAGTTACATAAACGTCCAATTGCTGATTACAATGGTGCGCTGTGTGTGGAGGGGCTGCTACAGCAGTCAGCTATGTTGATGGACTGAACAGAGAGCATAGGAAGATGCTAATTGTGGGCTGAAGGGCCTGTAATGTGATAATCATGTGACTAGTCACCTGTTACTATGTTTGGCACAAAGGGAAATTATTACTGTGTTGGACAAGGGTAAGTGTGTGTGGGGGGCAAATCCCTAGGAGATGGTGATTTTTTAAGACTATAGCAGCAGCGAAAGTGGAAAGTTACAGATGTAATGTCGACATCAGCCATGAAAAGAAGATGTGCAGAGGGGTCCCAGATTAATATTTTGCACCAGGGAATGTGCGCCTTTAGCTACACACCTGGGCTTAGAGTAGAACCATAGAGTGGCATAGTCGTGTTACAGCTGAGAACCATGCTGAGATTTTGTTTTACACAGTTTCAAATTGATTGTTAAATTTTGCAAGTAAACAGTGGCTTTACCTGCAGAATCTCACGACCAATTTTAATGTACAAACTGTGCCAACGTGCTGTTCAGCGCATTTTTCAGCATGTGCCATGGCTACGCACAAGGCATACTGTGGAACCTTAACCTCAGATATCCGGATCCGGACTTCACAATATAGTAAAAATAAATAAATAAAAAGTTGTTTTACATTAATTTGTACATTGGTGTGTGTGGGGAGGTGGGCACCAAACTGAATTTTGCACCGTGTGCAGGAAAACCTAGCTACACCTCTGCTTTAACCCGGGAGCCTGTGAGCGAAATATGCCATTTTATGACTATATAACGAAGGGGTGCCTAAAGCCCTTTTGGTGCCTGAGGCGCAAGTGTGAAATGGCAGCCATCCCACAAAAAAACCTCACTCATTGTAAAGGCATCCAAAGCGCCAATAAACAAGATATCCAACACATATTTAAACCAATAATAATAGTGACTCCCATAGTGGCCTCAGAAAACATAGTAACACCCCCAGCTGAGTAGCCACCAGACAAGCATTTAACTCACTTGCTCTGTAGTTCCCATCTGGCGGTGGCTGCTATGGTCAGAGTGCAAACCCTGACATCTCCACCCGGAATTTGCACTGTATACAAGAACGCAGATGCTGGGGGAGATGTCAAGGGTCACACTCTAATCACAGCAGCTGGACTGGAACTACAGAGCAAGTGAGTTAAATGCTTGTTTGATTGCTGCCGGCCTGCTCTCAGGTGGCAATTATTTTTTACCGCACATTAATATGTATGGTGAAAAATAAGTGCCGTCCAGACAGCAACCCACCTCCTTTTGCAGACTGCTGCTTCAGGCGGCAGTCTCAGGTCACCTAATGGTAGGGGTGCCCTTGATAGAATGGCATATGATGGAGGCCTCCATCAGAGGTGTATGCCGAGAAAATCCTTTTCATGTGTAGTTTTGGCATAGACTACAAATGCAGTATTAATACACCTTAATACAAGCCTTAGGCAGGGTTCACACAGGGCGGATTCCCGTCGGAAATCTCGCGGTTTGGCCGCAGCAAAAACCGCGAGATTTCCGCCGGGAGAACCGCCGCGGTTTAAGCCGCGGCGGCTTTGAAGCGGCTCGGCCACATGCTTTTCCGTTGCGGCCGGCGCTCCCATAGAGGAGAGCGGGGCGCGACGTAAATAAACAAAAAAGGAAAGGTAAACAGACCTGCTCAATCTTTGGAAACCGCGGCCGCGGCGGCCGCAGCCGCGGTTTCAACCGGATTTACCGCAGCGGATTAGCCGTTCCGTGTGGACGAGATTTCTGAGAAATCTCATCCACATGGCTGGCTAATCCAGAGATTAGCGGCCGCGGGCGGATCTGCTGCGGCAAAACCGCGGCAAATCCGCCCTGTGTGAACCCAGCCTTACTATCTTATCTAGTGTATTCATATAGTGGGCATTGCAGCAGCCCGTCATTGACTCAGATGTTACCAAGTACATGTTTGAGTCTAAGGGTGCATTTACACTGCAAAGATGATCACTAGAGATGAGCGAGCGCACTCGTCCGAGCTTGATGCTCGTTCGAGTATTAGGGTGTTCGAGATGCTCATTACTCGAGACGAGTACCACGCGATGTTCGAGTTACTTTCACTTTCGTCTCTGAGACATTAGCGCGCTTTTCTGGCCAATAGAAAGACATGGAAGGCATTACAACTTCCTCCTGCGACGTCCCAGCCCTATACCACCCCTCTGCAGTGAGTGGCTGGGGAGATCAGGTGACACCCGAGTATTAAAATCTGCCCCGCCCACGGCTCGCCACAGATGCATTCTGACAGAGATCAGGGAAAGTGCTGCTGATGCTGGAGCTGCTATAGGGAGAGCGTTAGGAGTTATATTAGGCTTCAAGAACCCCAATAGTCCTTCTTAGGGCCACATCTGACCGTGTGCAGTACTGTTGAGGCTGCTGTGAGCAGTGTTGCACTTTTTTTTTTTTTTGTATATCGGGCGTGCAGAGCCTTGCGTCCTCAGTCTGCAGTCATTGTACAGAGTATAGGGCCAGTACTGGTGAGGCAGGGACAGTGGTACAGGGAAAGAGATATACAGGCTATATAGGCAGTGGGCTTTTTCCAAAAAATTGGGGAAAAATAGTATATTTGGGCTGCCTGTAACCGTCTTCAGTGTACTGCGTGTCTGCTGGGGGTAGTAGTCCTAATTAATACGCAGCTAAGCGTTACAGCAGGCTTGACTGCTTCTGCACTGTGAATTCCACTAGCTGAGTCATACGCACCTACGTCACAGTGCAGGCGTGCGCAAAATTGTTTGCTGGCTCTGCTGTGCGTTCCGTTACATCACCACTGTCATCCCGCCAGAGGGAAACATTATACATAATATACGCTGCCTATAGTATCTGTCTGCTGTACCAGCTCTGCATTTAAAAAAATAGAAGCTAAATACTTAGGGCCTACTAGTGGCCTTTGGCCACTTGACTGCTTCTGCGCTGTAAATTCCACTAGCTGAGTCATACGCACCTACGTCACAGTGCAGGCGTGCGCAAAATTGTTTGCTGGCTCTGCTGTGCGTTCCGTAAGTGAAGTCAGCCTCCAACTACAGGCCAATAAGCGGCACATTTAATTACAGCGTTCTGTTTCTGCTCTACTCGTAATACACCATGCTGAGGGGTAGGGGAAGGCCTAGAGGACGTGGATGCGGGCGAGGACGTGGAGGCCCAAGTCAGGGTGTGGGCACAGGCCGAGCTCCTGATCCAGGTGTATCTGTTATAATGCAGCGCGGCACGGGGTCCCGCGGCCGGCGCGCGTCGCTCCGGCGGCCTGGATCCCTGTGTCGGGGTTATCCCAGCGGCTTGGGGCG